>NC_054568.1:894372-1194372 GCF_017654505.1 Polyodon spathula | reverse complement strand
GAGAAGACGACCACCAGTGAACATTATGTATGGATCATCCTGAGGAAGCCATTTCTGTTTTTCCATCGAACCTGTGAGGGCGACCGATGTGACCTCGCTGGTTGATGGTCGTCTTCTCTTTCAAGGAACCAGGGTTACGGTAAGTAACCTAACATTCCCTTTCAATTAGAAGGCGTCAAGGCGGTAGAACCTGGAGAAGGTATGTGGCGTAGCCCCACTAGCTGCAGTACAAATATCGGACAGCGAGGCCCCTCTGAAGAGGACCGAAGATGTAGCCAACCCTCTAGTGGAGTGTGCGGCTACCCTACTAAATGGGGGCAAGCCAGCACCATCATATGCAGTCGCGACCTAGTCCTAGGGTCCATGTCCCGTGACAGATGAAGAGCTGGTCAGATCACAGAGCTCTTGTCCTATCCACGCAGCATCTCAATGCCCGCACTGGGCATAGGAAATTCAATTTCTTATCCTCTATTGAAGCAAACGGAGGTGGATGGAAGATCTCCAGTTCCACAGATCTGATTAATGTGGAAGGCTGTGATCACCCTGAGGAGGAAAGCAGGGTTGGTGTGCAGAGACACCCTGCTGCCATCCTTCCAAATACTCATGTAGGAGCTGTGCACAGACAGTGCCTGCAGCTCACTGACCCGCTTAGCGGAGGTGATAGCCACGAGGAAGGCTTCATAGACAGGTACTTCAGCTCTATGGAGTGTATAGGCTCAAACAGGGCCTTTGTGAGAGCCACCAGGCTCCATTCGGGGAGAACTGGGAGGGCATTATTGCCAAGCTCCTTTAAGAAATCGGGTAGCCAAGAATTGCACACCCGGAGACACAGAATCTACGGGGGCATGTCAAGCAGAGATAGCTGCTAAATACACCTTCAAAGTGAAAGGTGACCTACCAGCATCAAGCAATTCATGTAGAAACTGTAAGATGACAGGTATAGGGCAAGATATTGGATCATGACATCCAACCAGACAAAAAGAGCTAGTGGAGTCTGCCCTAATGCTCTGCAACATACCCACAACCGCATCCGATAGCCCTTGACCTAACCAGCAGTTCCTTTCAGGGGCCAGACCCATAGCCAGAACCTGCCCGGTTCTGGGTGCCAAAGAGTGCATCTCGTCTGGCTGAGGAGATCCGTGTGAAGCAGGATCTCCCAGGGCTGGCTGTGTAACAGCTGGCACAGGGTTGAAAACCAGCTTCTCCTGGGCCACTTGGGGGCCACTAAGAACTGACGCTTCCTCTAAACCTGACCTTTTCGAGAAAGGCCGTTAGGTGGGGTATAGGCGGGAAAGCGCTAAGGCGTCAACGCCGAGTGGACCACCTAAGCGGTGGAGGGAGTACCATAGGGTGCAATGCGTCGTCTCTGCCAAGGCGAAGAGATTGACCTGTTTCTTCCTGAACCATTCCCAAATGCGCTCCACTGTCTGAGGGCGGAGTCGCCACTCTGTTGGATGCAGACCCTTCCTGGAGAGGAGGTCCACTGCCCAGTTCACCACTCTGGGAATGTGCCCATAGGGACAGCAAGTTTCTCTGAGCCCATGCTAATGGCCTCAACATTTTTTTTTTTTTTTTAAGCATTTTTACTAAAACTGTTTGGTTACAAAGATTCTGAAGCATTTCTTTGAGTGCATATTGCTAGGGAATTGTCGTTACAATTGTTTACATTAAAATAAAAAGGAAACATGTACATTGTTTATTTATAGTGTTATAGTAAACTTTATATGCATGTAAAAATTTAAACTATAACTGCCAAGCAGTTTTACGGCTTCCAAGCCCAGTACCAAATACTGTAGCAAATACTGTAGGAACACATTTTTTCCATATATAAATTCTATTCATGCCTACCAAGTTTGGAGTTAATTTGCTGAACAGTTTTCAAACAGAAGTAGTTTGAAGTTTGGGCTGCATTTTGATTAATTTTGATGCAACCATTTATATCAATTTATTATAGCAAAGCTGAGCAAACTTGAAGTGGGTTTGGTTGTTGATGACATTTGCTAAGTTTTAAATCAATCTCTTTTCCGGTTCCCAAGAAGATTTTGAACGTTTTTTTTTTTTTTTTAATAATAATAATTTTTTTTTTTTTTAATTTTTTTTTTTAATAAATTTGTCAATAAATTTTGGTTTATGCAAACACCATTTTTGTTACACTCAACTGTAGTGACTCAGGGATGATGCTTGTCAACTTTTGTAGGTCTGGCGGCCATCTTGTTTTATGAAAGAACACCATTTTTGCCATTTTCAAATTCTATTGATCATGCCTACTAAATTAGTTGGCTACACGGTTTTGAAACAGAAGCAGTTTGATGTTTGGGCTGCATTTTGGCAAAATTGGTGGCGGACATTTTGATATTAAAATTTATCGCAGCAATTTATGCTTTGCAAACTTGAAGCAGGTTTGTGTTGTTGAGGATATTTGCCAAGTTTCACTGGTTCCCAAGAAGATTTTGAACATTTTTTTTTTTTTTAATAATGCGTCAGGACGCAACCTTGGTTGCCGCAGGAGTGCAGTTTTTGTAGCATCTGAACTGCAGCCTAGCTGGGTTGATACCCCTGCTGTAGAGTATTCTATAGGACACTGTAGAGAGAAATCCTATAGTACAGCTTAAAGGTGTGTCCTACAGACACCCTATAAGAAGTGCTATAGGACCCAGTTTACTATGGGATGGCCTTTTTTATAGTACACTTATAGGACAATTATAGCAGCCAGTATAGCCAAAATAAATTCCCTGCCAGAATTTCCCACTATACAGTATATTGACATTTATTACAGTCAGCTTAGACTGTATAACTGAACTGAAGAGCAAAATATTCCATTTTGGTTTTTGTACAGAAGGGGAACATCTTTCTGGTGGACTATCAGCTATTGGACGAGATTCCAGCCAATGAAATTAATGGAGGACTTCAGTATCTACCTGCCCCACTCTGTCTGCTGTACAGAGATCCCAACAATCATCTGAAACCGATTGCTATCCAGGTACCCAGCATGCATGGCTGCTTTATCTGAAACACAGCATGACAACTGGAACATTATACAATTTCACATTTATTTACTTTTAAGCAGTTTCACAGTACAGAACTGTATTACAGATTCACAGTGCTGAACTGTATTACAGTTTCACAGTACAGAACTGTATTACAGTTCCACAGTGCAGAACGGCATTGCAGTTTCACAGTACAAAACTGTATTACAGTTTGACAATACAGAACTGTATTACAGTTTCAGAACCAGTGTTACATCCATAACATCGTTCCCTTTTGAAGATGACTGCCAAAATAATACTTTTGGGAAAGTATACCAAAGCCGTTGCGAGGGAGAATGAGCGGACAGCATATGAGGGACATCTCGCTACCGCCATCTAGTGTTGGTGGTGTAAGCGTGCAACCTCAAGGACCCTAGTGCCTATTGAAGACATAGAGGGATCTACGACAAGTCAGTTGAACATGGTAAATGTATGAGGAGTAGCCCAGCTAGCTGCCATACAAATATCGGTCAGCAAGGCACCGCTATATTAATAATATTTGATAATATTTGTATTATTATCTCTGGAAATGGCTGCACCTGTCTGGAGATATTTATAAACAAAAAAAAAAAACAATATGTATCTACAAGGCATTGCCTAATTTTCACTGTCAGTATTGCAACTGCATGTCACTGGTAAAGACATTCCGAAATGAGGAGCTCCCATCTTGGCAATCAAAGAAGTTTTGAGACAGCTGCTAGACTAAAAGAGCATAAAAGGTTAAAACTTTTGCAAATAAAAAACAGTTAATCAATTTAAGGCTGTTTAAATTAATCTGAAATTGCATCGGCTCAATATAACCCAAAACATAACAGATGTACCTAAATTCTGAACATAGTAGGAGGGTTAAAGAGAGTCAATCACACAACTGGAAGAGGTTAGTTCATACTTACCTTGTTTACTCACCTGAAGTGAAAGGCAGAAGAGACTGACGTCTCTGCGCAGTGACTGTTTATTACCTCGGGGGCGGGACCGAGGACGTCACTCCACGGAGGGGCCTAGCAGCAGCTTTATAAAAATGCTCAGTAAATACCTGACAAGCAGGCATATCCCAAAAGTATTGTTTTGGCGGTCATCTTCGAATTGAAAGAGAACTGTATTGCAGTTTCACAGTGCAGAACTGTATTACAGTTTCACAGTACAGAACTGTATTACAGTTTCACAGTGCAGAACTGTATTACAGTTTCACAGTACAGAACTGTATTGCAGTTTCACAGTGCAGAACTGTATTGCAGTTTCACAGTACAGAACTGTATTACAGTTTCACAGTACAGAACTGTATTGCAGTTTCACAGTGCAGAACTGTATTGCAGTTTCACAGTGCAGAACTGTATTGCAGTTTCACAGTACAGAACTGTATTACAGTTTCACAGTACAGAACTGTATTGCAGTTTCACAGTACAGAACTGTATTACAGTTTCACAGTACAGAACTGTATTACAGTTTCACAGTACAGAACTGTATTGCAGTTTCACAGTGCAGAACTGTATTGCAGTTTCACAGTACAGAACTGTATTGCAGTTTCACAGTACAGAACTGTATTACAGTTTCACAGTACAGAACCGTATTACAGTTTCACAGTACAGAACTGTATTGCAGTTTCACAGTACAGAACTGTATTGCAGTTTCACAGTACAGAACTGTATTACAGTTTCACAGTGCAGTACAGAACTGTATTACAGTTTCACAGTACAGAACTGTATTAGTTTCACAGTACAGAACCGTATTACAGTTTCACAGTGCAGAACTGTATTACAGTTTGAAAGTACAAAGGCAGCCCATGGACACCATATAGCCAGGTTAGATTGTATGACAATTTCGACCAAATCCTAACACCCTTTATGAGTGTGTTTTTATGTTTCTGACAGTTGCAGCAGAAAGCACATCCAGAAAACCTGATTTTCCTGCCCAGTCACTCTGTAGACTGGCTGCTTGCAAAGATCTACGTGCGCAGTGCAGATTTCAACTACTTTGAGCTCATTACTCACCTGCTGCGCACTCACCTGCTAGCTGAAGTGTTCTGCATGGCAACACACAGAAATCTGGCTTCTGTGCACCCGCTGTACAAGGTAACTGCATTTACCATCACAATACAAAATCACAAAACAGTGAAGAGCAAGTTACAATGCATATATACAGCAACTGTCTTCAGTTCTACATTAAGTCTAACTAAGTGGAAGTTACAAGTTACATTTTCTTTACTAGCTCCTGATTCCTCACACAAAATACACGCTGCAGATCAATATCATAGCAAGGAATAACCTGCTGAAGAAAGGTGGGACTTTTGACCAGGTCAGTCGTGTTATTGCATATCCATTGCATTGCATGCACATTTAACTACAGTATATTTAAAGTGTGCTATTACAAAAGTTTTGTTTTTTTAAATATTAATGTCTTGCGAAAAATATTTACCATATTTGCTCAGCTATAAGTCGAGAAATTGAAACCCAAAACACAAGCCTGAAGTTGGGAGGATCGACTAATACATGAGCAAACATATGAACCGATCTATAATTTACAGTAAAAGCCTGTATTTGCTGATCGCGATGCATGCCTGCCTCTAACAAAACCACAGCAGCCTTTCAGCAACAAGACTGAGCATCAGAGCGTTGATTATCTGTGGCAGTGTGCCCCGCCCCTGTATGTATTTTTGTGTTGTATGTTGTATTTTCTGTTTGTTCATTTATTAAATGTTGAACACAAGCAAGCGCTCAGCTTCACCAAACTCCCTTTCTCTGTGTCTGTTCTGTGTTGGTCCCAGTTTCTGGTCTGACGTCATCCACTACAGCCGTCTTTGTGACACTTGGTGTCATTGTGGGATTAACAGCGCCTCCTAGACGCAGACCAGAGCGGGAACTACAGAAACCACTAAGAAAACAAAAAGTTGAAAGACAAACAAAACACAGGACACAGCACTGGTAGCCAAAACAAAGAGACAAACAAAACGGACTACACAGACAAACACGGTGAGCTGGTAATATGATTTACTATTAATTGCTATTACCTGCGTCTCCAATCCCGTTCTCCACTCACTTAACACACATCCCCGAGTGAGTGAAAACATGCTGCTTTTGCTAATTCAATTGGAGTCTCGGTACAACTGCACGTGAATTAATAAGTGCAATTCCCCGTGCTCACATATTATTACATTTTACCTGCACGTGAAGTGCTGTGCAATCCTTTTGCCTAAATACAGGTATAGATTTTAAATCACTGATGTTCATAACCCATATTATATCCCGTGTACCAACTACAATACACCAACATTAACACACAACACGCAACTTAAAAACACACACAGGGGCTGCGCACAGTGCCACAGTATCTTATGCTTTTCTGTTCCTTTTATTGCCTTTTGTGAAATTACTTTGCAGAATCCGCTTGCCTAGATTTTTCTTTACCAGCTGACATTTTTTTTTCTTTTCGCTCTGTAGTATTGTTTTTCAGCCTTGTGCCTTGCGGGAGCCTGCAGCTAAAGTTTGACCTACCTGCCGGGTCTTACGCACTGACTGTTGGTCGACGTGTGCTCTCACTCCTGGCTCCAGCCTGAGCTAGAAAGTAGCTAATGCACGGGGTCGTCTTATATTCGATTATTTGTTAAAATAATATATATTTTTTTTTTTTAATTATTATTATAAGGCTGTGTTGCCCATCTTGTCTTCAACTTCTGTATAGATTCCGCTGGTCAGTCGTTTTTAACAGAAATAACACAATAAGGAATCTATAGCTCCCTTCACTGTTACACCCAATGCAGAGGCATGCTGGGAGCTGTAGTTTATTAATCCCTTTTGCCCATGTACAGCACTGTACATAACTATTACAGAGCTGTGTCCCTGTCAGACACTTTATTCTGTATTTTATGCTGGACTAGGCTTTCAGTATTGGAGGAAAGGGACTTCATAAACTGCTGCAGAAAGCTCACAGCTGTGTGACCTACAGCTCCCTCTGTCTGCCGGAGGATATTACAGCAAGAGGAGTAGAAGGCATTCCCTGTTATTACTACATAGAGGACGGGATGAAAGTGTGGAACACAATCAACAGGTGAGAGAGACACAGTGGACAGGATGTAACTGTGAAAGACAATCAACAGGTGAGAGAGACACAGTGGACAGGATGTAACTGTGAAATACAATCAACAGGTGAGAGAGACACAGTGGACAGGATGTAACTGTGAAAGACAATCAACAGGTGAGAGAGACACAGTGGACAGGATGTAACTGTGAAATGCAATGAACAGGTGAGAGAGGGGAGAATTGAATTGAAATTGAGAGGGAGGATGAGGGAGAGACAGATATAGTTAGAGAGAAATAAACAAAGATAGGGGGATAGGCTCGATATATAGACAGAGATAGAGAGACAAATAGATAAACAGATAAAGATATAGAAAAATATATAGGCTATCTAGCTAGCTAGCTACATAGACAGACAGGCTAGAAAGACATATCAGTATAGGCCCCGATATTCTAAACTTTTGCACACCGCACAGAGGGGTATGCGAGTTGCAAATCACCGTTATGCTCATAATTTGCCATTTTCGAAACGTATTTTTGCGTGTCACAATCCTGTCTGCACTGTGCACTAATATAATGTATGCAAAGAGCAATATTGGGTGAGTTGCTGACAATTTGCGTGATCTTGCTATTTTCCAAAGTTTGCGGCAGGCATAAATCCAGTTTCAAGGCACAACATGGAGCTTTTAAAAAGCAAGCCTTAACTCCACACACACCACTCCAGCACTCACTCAACACTGAACCCAGGAGCTTTCCAAGGTACAGCAACAGCAAACACCCAGCGGTCATACAAGGAACACTCGGCTGAATCTAAATTTCCCATTACTCCCCACTCCCGGGAAAAATAATCTACATTTTGGTGGTCTTTCCCTGCACAGATGTACCATGTGGTACATGAAGGGCTGCAATTGCAGATAGCACTAAGTTATTCGGGCATTGCTGTGCTTCATCGTGCTTAACCACGAGTGGGGCGTGGTCTGTGACAAGACCTTTATGATACTACCGCAGTGGGTAGTATCGTAAAGAGTGAGGAGCCCATTTAATGGCCAAACACTCCTTTTCGACTACGGAGTAGTTGTGGTCCCAAGGAAGCATCTTTTTACTCAGATACAGTATTGGGTGTTCTACTCCGTCTACCTTTTGGGACAAGACAGCACCCAAACCCACATCCGATGCATCAGTGTGGAGGATTAATCTCTTGGTGAAATCTGGTGTGATAAGAGTAGGGGCCTAGCAAAGTCTACGTTTAATAGTATCAAACGTCCCCTGACACTCAGCTGACCACTTAATTACATTTAGAGCACTATTTTTGGTGAGGTCAACTAAAGGGTTCACCACTGTGGCATACTTGGGGATAAAGCGGCGGTAATAACCAGCTAATCCCAGTAGTGACCTCACCTGAGTCTTTGTTTTGGTGATCGCCACTATGACAATAGGACTGCACCACTCACTCCTGGAAGGTTCAATCACCCCAAGCTCGAGCACGTCCCATATATAAGAACATAAGAACATAAGAAAGTTTACAAACGAGAGGAGGCCATTCGGCCCATCTTGCTCGTTTGGTTGTTAGTAGCTTATTGATCCCAGAATCTCATCAAGCAACTTCTTGAAGGATACCAGGGTGTCAGCTTCAACAACATTACTGGGGAGTTGATTCCAGACCCTCACAATTCTCTGTGTAAAAAAGTGCCTCCTATTTTCTGTTCTGAATGCCCCTTTGTCTAATCTCCATTTGTCCACCCCAGGTCCTTGTTTCTTTTTTCAGGCTGAAAAAGTCCCTTGGGTCGACACTGTCAATACCTTTTAGAATTTTGAATGCTTGAATTAGGTGGCCACATAGTCTTCTTTGTTCAAGACTGAACAGATTCAATTCTTTTAGCCTGTCTGCATATGACATGCCTTTTGAGCCCGGAATAATTCTGGTCGCTCTTGTTTGCACTCTTTCTAGAGCAGCAATATCTTTTTTATAGCGAGTTGACCAGAACTGAACACAATATTCAAAATGAGGTCTTACTAGTGCATTGTACAGTTTTAACATTACTTCCCATGATTTAAATTCAACACTTTTCACAATGTATCCGAGCATCTGTTAGCCTTTTTTTATAGCTTCCCCACATTGTCTAGATGAAGACATTTCTGAGTCAACAAAAACTCCTAGGTCTTTTTCATAGATTCCTTCTCCAATTTCAGTATCTCCCATATGATATTTATAATGTACATTTTTATTTCCTGCGTGCAGTACCTTACACTTTTCTCTATTAAATGTCATTTGCCATGTGTCTGCCAAGTTCTGAATCTTGTCTAGATCATTTTGAATGACCTTTGCTGCTGCAACAGTGTTTGCCACTCCTCCTACTTTTTTGTCGTCTGCAAATTTAACAAGTTTGCTTACTATACCAGAATCTAAATCATTAATGTCGATTAGGAATAGCAGAGGACCTAATACTGATCCCTGTGGTACACCGCTGGTTACCACACTCCATTCTGAGGTTTTTCCTCTAATCAGTACTTTCTGTTTTCTACATGTTAACCATTCCCTAATTCTTTAACTCTACTTTGAGTACTACTGGGAGGATCTCATCCGGCCCAGGGGATTTGTTTATTTTAAGAGCTCCTAGTCCCTTTAACACTTCTGCCTCAGTTATGCTAAAGTTATTTAAAACTGGATAGGAACTGGATGACATGTGGGGCATGTTGTCAGTATCTTCCTTTGTAAAAACTTGTGAAAAGTAATCATTTAATATATTTGCTATTTTTTTTTTCTTCCTCTACGATTTTGCCATTTGTATCTCTTAAACATTTAATCTCCTCTTTGAATGTTCTCTTGCTGTTGTAATATTGGAAAAACATTTTGGAATTGGTTTTAGCTCCCTTAGCAATGTTCATTTCTATTTTTCTCTTGGCCTTTCTAACTTCCTTTTTGACTTGCGTTTGCAGTTCCGTGTACTCTTTCTGTGTACTTTCTTTTTGGTCCTTTTTTAATGCTCTATAAAGTGCCTTTTTTCGCTGAATATTTTTTTTTAATTGATCTATTAAACCATTTTGGCAATTTAGTTTTACATTTAGATTTGTCTACTTTAGGGATGTAATTGTTTTGCGCCTCTAGTACTACATTTTTGAAGAACAACCATCCTTCTTCTGTGGGTGTTTTCTCTATTTTACTCCAGTCTACTTCTGTTAGTCTCTGTTTCATACCTTCATAGTTTGCTTTTCTAAAATTGTAAACCTTAGCTTTAGTCATTACTTTTGGGGTTTTAAAAAACACTTCAAATGAGACCATGTTGTGGTCTGAGTTTGCCAGTGGTTCTCTGACCTCTGTTTTAGTTATTCTGTCTTCGTTATTTGAAAAGACTAAATCAAGGCATGCCTCCCCTCTAGTCTGTGCCTTGACAAATTGTGTTAAGAGGCAGTCATTTGTCATTTCCACCATTTCAATTTCATCCTTCGCGCTACCCACCGGGTTTTCCCATTTTATATGTGGGAAGTTGAAATCCCCCATTGGTATGGCTTCTCCTTTGCTACACGCATTTCTAATGTCATTGTGTAACAGATTATTGTGCTTACCATCTGAATCTGGCGGTCTATAGCATGCTCCTATTATTATGCCCTTTGAATTTTTGTCCGTTATTCTGACCCATATTGATTTGGTTTTATTTTCTTTGTCCAGGTTTAACACCTGGGCTTCAAGACTATTTCTTATGTATAGCGCTACCCCTCCTCCTCTTCTGTCCTGCCTGTCTTTCCTATACAGTGTATACCCACAAATATTATATTCGTCCCCATCACTCTCAGTCAACCAAGTTTCAGTAACACCTAACACATCATAGTTACTTGTTAGTGCAGTAGCTTCAAGTTCTAGAATTTTTTTTCTGATACTTCTAGCATTTAGATAAATACATTTAGTGGTTGTCTTACCTGAGTTGTTGTTCTTGTTCTGATGCAGTCTCCCTTCTGTTTTTTGTTGATTTCTCCCCCCTTCCTTTCTAGTTTAAATGCTTCTGAACCTGCTCGAGGATTTTTTCTTCAAGTAGACTGGTTCCCTTGTTATTTAAGTGCAGTCCGTCCCGTCTATACAGATAGTCCTCGTTGTAGAATGTGGTCCAATGATCAAGATAGGTGAAGCCTTTCCGTGTGCACCGCGTCTTCAGCCATGCGTTTTGATTAATTATTTCCAGCTGTCTATATGGTCCTTTGCAAGGTGCCGGTAGTATATCAGAAAATACCACAGTTTTGGTTTTCTCTTTTAATTTCCATCCTAGCTCTCTGAATGAAATTAAAAGAGAAAACCAAAACCTCTTTGCGAACACCACTTTGTCAACTTTCTTGGATCCGGTAAGTTCTCTCTCGTACTGTGACCTCTGGTGGAGAGATAACGTCATATTCAACCAAGTTAGTTCTGCTGGGCAAGTCAGAAAATACATTGCTGAACTCCTTAATAATTGTTGTGCTAGTGGTCTCTGGACAGGGGCCTAAATCATCCTGTACATCGTCTGGGGCATAAATAAGGCCTCCCTTGCTTTCCAGGCCTTTAATAAATTTACATGATAAATTTCACGTTAATTATGGCGATCGGGCTGTCTAATTTCATAAATCACCTTTCCAATAGTCCGAATCACTTCATATGGCCCCTGCCATTTAGCACATAATTTCGATTCTGAGGAGTAAAGCAGCAGCATTACCTTGTCTCCTGGTCGAAAGGTTAGAATTAATGCATTTTTATTGTAATGCTGCTGTTGCTGGTGCTAAGTCGCTTTGAGGTTGTCCTGGGCCAAACGACCGACCAAATCCAGGCAATTTCTTTGTAGGAGCTCATGCTTCACTACATTTTTGGATGAGCCTTTGTGCTCCTCCCATCCCTCTCTCAACAGATCGAAGATGCTGCAAGGCTGTCGGCCGTACAAGAGCTCGAAGGGGGAGAACCCTGTCGAACTCTGCGGCACCTCTCTCACTGAAAAAAAAAGGTAGGGGACAAACGATGCCCAATGCTTTTGCTCTTGGTTTACAAAATGTCTCAGCATCTGCTTTAGGGTCTGATTAAAACGTTCCACCAAACCATCCATTTGTGGATGATAAACAGATGTCCTGATGGGGCGTATTTATAATATTTTATACATTTGCTACAGCGTGTTAGACAGAAAGTTGGTTCCTTGATCAGTCAAGGTCTCCTTGGGCATCCCTACTCTAGCCACAATCTATACTAATTCTTTGGCAATTGCAGTGGCACTAGTGAACCTCAATGGAACTGCCGCCGGGTATCGCGCTGCATAATCCACCACCACTAATATATGCATGTCCCCAGAATTAGAAGGTAGCAAAAGGCCCACTATGTCCATTGCAGTGCGCTCAAAGGGGGTGGAAATAATCGGCAGTGGAACCAAAAGGGAGTGGCTCACTCGACCCGGTGCTATTCGCTGACAATCAGTATGGAGTCCTACCCAATAGAATCGAGCCAATATCCATTCCCTTGTTTTGTCAGTTCCGAGGTGTCCCACAAAAGGGATATCATGCGGCAGCCTTGTGACCTCGGGCAGACAAGATGGGGAACCAATAATTGTGTTACAGACTGTCCTGTAGGTTTACCCTATACAGTAATTGCCACACTGTGTGGAAATACTAGCATCTCAGCACCATCAACATCCTTTCCTTCAATAGACTGGACCTGTCCTCAAGCGTGCACTAGTGATGGGTCATTATGTTGACCCCACACTATGTCCGCGCTTGAGTACCACATGTCCAGTATATTGAGAGGGGCAGGAGTAGCATCTGCCTCAGATGGCCTAGTAACCTTGCCCTCTCAGTCACACTGCGTTCCAACCCCCTTTGACTGCTCCAATGGTGACAAACGCCATTCTCCCACCAGCCCCCAGCTTCGTCTCATTAATGCTCCCTCCCATTTCCATATCCATCTCTTTATTTGTTTTTCTTGGATGAAAAAGGGGGGAAAACATTTCAGTTTAAAAGGGAAAAACTAAACCAATTATTTCCCTTTCTTTTTTCTCTGCCACGTTTATATGTGTGGTTGAGCCATTAATTTACTAATTCTCTATAATTTGGCCAGTCTCGACCCAGAATTATTGGGTGTGGTAGCCTTTCCGCCACCCCAGCTACTAGGTGGCATTTTGTCTGTCCTACCGATAAATGTACTTTTAGGGTGGGATTTAATTACGGTCTGCTCACACCCGATGTACACTAATGCATGGGTTGTCACCTTGCATAAAACTGTATTAACAATACAACGACCATTTTCCCTGCGCTTACCCGCTTCAGATGTCCAGTTGCATGCCACCACATCACACTCCATTGCCGATGGGCATGACCTGGGCAACGGGGCCGGGGTAGCAGCTTTACCCCTGCTGGGGGCCAACCTTGACCTCCATGAGATCTGGGAGGTTCTAGGAGTTCTAGGAGGTCTCGGTCCCAGTGTTGCAGGTGGAGCAGAGAGAGGAGGTGGTGTGCAGCTGCTCTGGTGGATGGGAGCTGTGGTCAGGTTGGTGTGGGCTGAGACCAGGGAGTCCTCACAATCCTCAGCCAGTTTTATCGTTGCTTCCGGCGTAGGATGGCTCACTTTACGAGGTTGCAGTCGGCGGCTTCTGTGTCCGTCATGACCTGATATGCTGCCTGAGCCTCCCCAATCAGACAGGGTCCCAGCTGGCTCACCCAGTACATTCTGGGCCATGACGCGGTGGTAGCCAGCTGCTTGAAAGAGACCAGGTAAGGGGGTCATCCTTCGCCGTCATTTTCAGCGTCTTTGCCTTTGGGGCCATCATCACGGGTGCCGTTGGTACTGTGGTCTGGATCGCCAGACCGACCTTCTCAACCAACGACGTGTACTGCTCCTGTCTCCATCTCTCCGCAGTCTCCTGTCTGCTGTCCAGCACCTGCAGCATCGCTGAAAGTGCTGCTTGATCCACAGTCCCGTGTTCTGACACCACTTGTGGCAAAGTGGTTAATAGTATGCAGGTGGTCAAAGAACAGACAATTATAATCCAGGTGCAAAAGTTTGGTTTTATTTCTTTCATGTCCAGTGCCTGAAGGCAAAACAAACAGTAAATAATAAAGCTGGTAAGCAATACAGTGGCATGTATTACTTACTTTATAATCCCCGGGTTGGCCCCGAAATAATAGTCCCGCTATTGTATCCCCACATTAAACACAAAACACATACACAAGTCCCTTTAGTGCGTGAATTAGTGATTGTGGTACAAGTTCAGTTTATTGTGATACGAGTGAAGTGCTGTTCCAGGTTTGTGCTGGGCTCTGGCGACAGCTCCGGAACCTGTTAGCTGTCTAGTGATAAAAAGCAACAAATAGACAGAACAAACAAACACGATACGCATACACGGAACACAGGTCCTTCTGGGTCATTTTTCATTAACCAAAACGAAGGAACAGATTACGTCGCATCGACCCCTATTTATACCATCACTCAAGACCCCTTGATAAACAGTTGCAGCCGCTCCTCCAATCCGCGGCTTTGCCTTCTGGGTCTATGAGTTAGTGTACCGAACCTCCACCCGTTTTCTAAATGACCAACTTCCTTTTAACTCTTGGAACGAAGTGTCAGACCAGGTAGTTCAGAGTATTCTGTTTCTGTTACCTAGCGCCCTCACAGGTCGGGAGGAAGGTTTATCACCAAGAATCATTGTCTTTTGGTCACAGGAGATGAGGAATATTCATACGTACTGTACTCCTGTAATAGCTGCTTGGCTGGGTAATGTTAACGGTTCATTGCCGTGTAGTATTCCAATTCTGCACATTCTCCTATAGCTCTCTGTTGTGCATTTCTTGGTAATGAATGCGCAGGTGGTTTTGCGAGTCACAAACAGATTTGCTAATTGAGCAAAAACTGCTATTTTCAAACCTCGCGCAACTGTTTTGTGCCGTGTTGGAAAATACACATTTTTGTGCAAAAGCACTCATTTTTGCGAGGCACTCATTTTGCGAGAGGATTGCGCGTTGCTTCGAATATCAGGGCCATATACGTTTTAAAAATTGTTGATTTAAATATTTTTTTCTTTTACCACCTATTTATGTAGTTTTTCAAGGAAAATGTAAAAGCGTGGAATCTCATGGAAGTGATTTCTGACCATCTAAAATGAGTTTAAAGGGTGGAATATCCCCATAAACTGCCAACAGCCCTAACCACACAGGCACCAAAATATTTACTACACACAATAGATGAATGAGTTACCATGTTTCACATACAGGGTGTCAATCTTTATGTCAGCAGCTGTACATGTGTACGTGTATTATTAAAACGAGACAGATGATGAATGATGTAATAGTGGCTGTGAGGAAGCATATTATAGCTCACATTTAGAGGATGCCACAATGATATATAATTTGCTTTATTAATGAATTCATTTAGATTTTGAGTAATGTGTTTTGGTATGTAACTATTCCCTATTTGGCATGTAACTAACCCGACCCATAAAATGTTTTAATAATTAAAAAAAAAAAAAAAAGATTTAAACAAGTAATCCAATTTTTTTTTTTGTTTGTTTTAATCTAAAAAAATCACCAACCCTTCCAGAGGCTCGTGGGTTCAAATTCAGTTATATAATATTTTGTACTTGCCCTTTATTTTCCCGGTTAGGTTTGTCGAGGCAATGCTTAAGTATTACTACCCGAGTGACAGAGATGTGGTTGAAGACACAGAGCTGCAGGATTGGGCAAAAGAAATATTTTCTAATGGCTTTCTGAATCGCAAAGAATCAGGTGAGTTTTCATGTTATCAAGTTTTCATGTTATCATACTTATTAATAAAGATCCCCAGAACTGTATTACAGGTTTCACACTAGAGAACTGTATTGCAGTTTCACAGTTCAGTACACAACTGTATTGCAGTTCCACAGTACAAAACTATTACAGTTCCACAGTACAGAACTATTACAGTTTCACAGTACAGAACTGTATTACAGTTTCACAGTACAGAACTGTATTACAGTTTCACAGTACAGAACTGTATTGCAGTTTCACAGTGCAGAACTGTATTGCAGTTTCACAGTACAGAACTGTATTGCAGTTTCACAGTGCAGAACTGTATTGCAGTTTCACAGTACAGAACTGTATTACAGTTTCACAGTGCAGAACTGTATTGCAGTTTCACAGTACAGAACTGTATTACAGTTTCACAGTACAGAACTGTATTGCAGTTTCACAGTGCAGAACTGTATTGCAGTTTCACAGTACAGAACTGTATTGCAGTTTCACAGTGCAGAACTGTATTGCAGTTTCACAGTACAGAACTGTATTACAGTTTCACAGTACAGAACTGTATTGCAGTTTCACAGTGCAGAACTGTATTGCAGTTTCACAGTACAGAACTGTATTACAGTTTCACAGTACAGAACTGTATTGCAGTTTCACAGTACAGAACTGTATTGCAGTTTCACAGTGCAGAACTGTATTGCAGTTTCACAGTACAGAACTGTATTACAGTTTCACAGTACAGAACTGTATTACAGTTTCACAGTACAGAACTGTATTGCAGTTTCAGAGTACAGAACTGTGTTACAGTTTCACAGTACAGAACTGTGTTGCAGTTTCACAGTGCAGAACTGCATTGGTTTCACAGTGCAGAACTGCATTGCAGTTTCACAGTACAGAACTGTATTACAGTTTCACAGTGCAGAACTGCATTACAGTTTCACAGTACAGAACTGCATTACAGTTTCACAGTACAGAACTGTATTGCAGTTTCACAGTGCAGAACTGTATTGCAGTTTCACAGTGCAGAACTGTATTGCAGTTTCACAGTGCAGAACTGTATTGCAGTTTCACAGTACAGAACTGTATTGCAGTTTCACAGTGCAGAACTGTATTGCAGTTTCACAGTACAGAACTGCATTACAGTTTCACAGTGCAGAACTGCATTGCAGTTTCACAGTACAGAACTGTATTGCAGTTTCACAGTACAGAACTGCATTACAGTTTCACAGTGCAGAACTGCATTGCAGTTTCACAGTGCAGAACTGCATTGCAGTTTCACAGTGCAGAACTGCATTGCAGTTTCACAGTGCAGAACTGCATTGCAGTTTCACAGTACAGAACTGTTTTGCAGTTTCATAGTACAGAACTGTATTACAGTTTCACAGTGCAGTACAGAACTCTATTACGGTAATATGTATTGTATGATAAAGTTGGCATGTTTGATGGTGTGATTTTTCCTTTATTGTTACAGGTATCCCAGACTCCTTTAGTACAGTCAGTGAACTCAACAAGTTCCTCACAATGATTCTGTTTACCTGCTCAGCGCAGCACAATGCAGTTAATGCAGGTCAGGTGAGTAACAGAAACAATGGAAGTGTGTCTCTGATTGATATCAAATATCAATGCTGAACTAACCTGATACCACTCTATCCCTGTGTGTAAATTTGTGTATATTTGAATGTTCCTTCGTCTGCATGATGTAGTTTTTGTTAGGAAATTTACTAACCAACTGTAGGACCTCCCAGAGACAGGTGTATTTAACCTGAAATCATGTGATTAATTGCACACAGGTGGACTCCATTCAACTTATTATATGACTTCTAAAGACAACTGGAGCTTATTTAGGTGTGTCATATCAAAGGGGGTGAATATTTATGCAATCAATTATTTTCTGTTTTATATTTGTAATTAATTTAGAACAATTTGTAGATTTTATTTTTCACTTTGACATTATGGACTTTTTTGTGTTGATCAGTGGCAAAAGCTGGCACAATGCTGTAACACAATAAAATGTGGAAAAGTCCAAGGAGGGTGAATACTTTTGAGAGCCACTGTAAATATTTTTTAAATTTTATATATATAACATACAGAAAAGGCAGGTCCCGACCAAACAGCATGGGTTTAAAGCCAAACGTAGTTTGGGCTCCCGAGTAGCATATCCAGTAAATGCACTCCCTGGATAACCCTATAGCATCCTATAGCCCGGAGGTCGCTGGTTTGAATCCGGGCTCTGTCATTGCCGGCAGTGGCTGGGAGCTCGCAGGGGGTGGCACGCAATTGGCCGAGTGTGTGTGCAAGCCAGCTGTCACTGGATCTGCATTAGACCTCCAACGCGATAGGTCCGGTGGCTTCACTGTGGGCTTGCAGTGCGAAGAAAAGAGAGCGGCTTGACCACACACGTTTCGGATGATGCCTGTTCTTGTCTTTGCCTTATTTCAAATTGGGAGAAAAACAGGAGTAAAACAATTGCCATTTCCAAAAAAATAAAGAGCGGTAAGCAGATGTTTTGATGGATGTAGCGTACATCTGGGACAGTAAAAACAGCAGACCAGGGCTGTGCTTGTGACATTAACGGAAGATCCTCTCCTCTCCTCTCCCAGAGTGCAGAGAGCTGCAGGCTTTTACTTACTTTGACCGAGGAGTTAAATTATCAATTCTCTCATTACCCCCCGGCCACATTCTGCACAAGTTTATTAATTGTGTGGCTGCCAGCTAGTTTAACAATGCACTAGCCGACAGCCACATATCACCACAAGTTTTTAAATTAGCTACTGGCAGAGGATGTGCTGCCAATCTCGTCTCTGCCAGAACAAAATGAAAACAAAACAATAACAAAACAAACGCACGGCTACGCCGTCATAAATACAATACATAATAAACCCAAATAATAAATCATAATGCAAAACACAAAATAAACTGCACAGGGGTGGATGGGGAAACCCTGTTCTAAAAATACATACTGTACAGGGCTGCTCGTCCTGTTACAGGTGTGTTTTTAAAAATGGGTTGCTTAATTAGGTTTTTCAGCTTTTTGGCACACTGAACCATTTTCCTGCGTTCATAAAACAGAAGTCATGTGGGCTATACTATATACATTATACAATTAAAATGTTACCGGCCCGGTCGGGCCTGTGGTGTTTCATAACTACCGGCCAAACTGGGCTCTCTACTGGCCCCGGGCCGCCGGGCCATGGTTAATGTTGAACCCTGTTATTTGTATGCTTCCCATCACACTTGACATCACATATGACATCATCAATAAACCCCTAACTTTGTACCTCAATAACTTTGGCCGTGTTTGTCAGAATTACTTACCGATTTAAATGTTTAGATATACTTTTACAAAATTGTCGCTACCTGATGTAGTTTCCAAGATCTGGATCCCCCTTTTTAAATCTTTCCCTTTTCACCCTATTCTTAACGTGTTTTGGTTGTTTTTTGCGCTTGTGTCATGTAGAGAGAGTTGTATGTTCTGTGTCTTACCTGATTACGGCAGTCTGTAGTTGCTTGTGTTGTCAGGTTCCTTTGGCTGCTTGTGTGGGGGTGGGAATGGCGAGTTAGGGTTAAACATACAGTGTTGAATGTGTATATATATATATATATATATATATATATATATATATATATATATATATATATATATATATATATATATATATCTGTCTGTCTCTCTATATGTCTCAACCTAAACCTATTCCACCACTGCCCGTTCCCTTCAGTTTGATTTTGCAGCTTGGATGCCCAACGCCTCTCCCACCCTGCGGCGCCCCCCTCCCTCCAGTCTGGGGGAAACGACTGAACAAGACATCCTGGAGAGCATCGCTGATGTTAACAGCACCATTCAAAGCCTGGCAGTCGTCTGGTTGCTCAGCCACAAGTACCACGACTTTGTGAGTGTCCAAAAAAAACTATTTCCCAGCATGTGGGTCATGGGAACTGTAGTTCTTTTTTTTTAAAGGAAGGGCATTATGTGAATATCTATGAAGCTATATCTATTTAGCTCCTTCTTCTTTTTCTGTCTCAGGTTAAACTGGGTGATTACCCAGAGGAGCGATTCACAGAGGAGACCCCAAAAAAGCTGATTTCAAAATTCCAGTCTGACTTGCAGCAAATTGATGATGAGATAGCGCTTCGCAATAAAGGCCTAAAACCTGGATATCCTTACTTGAGACCAACACAAGTAGAGAACAGCGTTGCCGTCTGAGTGTTTAAACCTCAAATATCACAGCTATTCTATTGTAGCATAACTGTAACTGCAATTGTAATGAAACAGCAATCAGTGGTTCCAAATCCTGGTCCTGGTCCTGGTCCTGGTCCAGAAACCCAGACCCCCCCTGGGACGACCCCCCCCCCAGACGTATCAATATTGTGACACAGTTAACACTGTTACAAATTTACAGTATAATTGTAAATCTCGAAAAACTACTCACTTCTAAATCTTTTATAGTCATTTTTGTATTACTTTAATATAAATACATGTTAATTTGGATTCATATGTTGTTGTTTTTTTCTGACTTTATGTGAACGAAAAGACACAAAAGCTCCCGTTTTCTCATTGGAAATAGTGATATTTCAAAATATCACTGTCCTGGTCACAAAAGCAAAGTTTGTGCTGCTTTTATAGCCATTTAAAAAGAATGGCAGAACCAATATTTTTGTTTTAACAAACGAGCCAGACCTGTAAAAATTTTTTGTAAAGGTTTACCTAATGTTGTCTGCTTCTTTCGAAGCAAATGTATCACTTCTTCATCTCCTGAAAATGTGGGATGCTATAAAAAACGCCAACAAGATGCGGATATATGTGCAAAAAGTGGTGTTGATATTAATAAGTGAGTAGTTTTTCGAGATTTACGATTATACTGTAAATTTACAGTATAATCGTAAATCTCGAAAAACTACTCACTTCTAAATCTTTTGTAGTCATTTTTGTATTACTTTAGTATAAATACATGTTAATTTGGATTCATATGTTGTTTTTTTCTGACTTTATGTGAACGAAAAGACACAAAAGCTCCTGTTTTCTCATTGGAAATAGTGATATTTCAAAATATCACTGTCCTGGTCACAAAAGCAAAGTTTGTGGGGAATAATAGCCATTTTCTATACTTTTGAGGCATAAGCAATTAGGAAATAACACTTACTACCCAGGAACAAAAATTGTGTTACATAGTGGGTGTAATCAAAGCTGTTCAGTGATTTGAAAGAGTTGGAGATTTCAAGCTATGTGTAAAGTTGTAAACATTTTAAAATCGCCAACTTCTTATAAGCTGAAGAACAGTTAAAAACTTCTGATTAACCAATTTTTTAGTTTAATTGACATGTTCATTTACTAACTGAGATTGCTCAGCTCGAACTTGTTTTGGGTTGTTTCCAACAAAGCTGGCTAACTCTTGGGCCCCAGGATCCCAGGATTGAGACCACTGATTTTAGAGGTCTAGTACAACAGTCACTGCCCTCTGTGACTAAAACCACAGATTTTTTCATGTTGTCTTAGATTTATATGTGAATTACCAAAGCTATCGCAACAATTAGAATAGAAACCATATCTGAAGTGAGGCAATGTATTTCTTCTGTACTTTTTCAAGCACACACATACTCACACCTTTCAATTCTGTTAAAAAGTGGAAAGAGATTAAACAGTCAACAGTCATTGCGACGACTGAAGTTTTGAAGATTTTAATCACAATCCGACAGCTAATCTTCAAACTTCTAACGGGATATCTACACCACAGGCTGTTCCAGAGAACGATTGAATACCCACTACGTGCCCTGACACAGTGGTGTTGACTACCTTGTTGTCTGATGTGAACCCCTCGGCAAGCAGTCGAGCAGTTAAGCACTGCGTTCTCGAAAGCCCGTCGTCAGAACATGGGTCAGGTAAGAGCGCAGTGGCAGCCTTACCTGACAAAGTCACCTCTTTTTTGGCAAAAAACCAAATCACTGTCACTCAAAAACATAGTTTTTTGTTTTAGTTTTCTTAGTTTTTTCACTGGAGGCTGATTAAAACTATATTTGTTACCATATTCAATGGAAAGCACGTCCTTTTTCATTGTAGATGTCTCTGTGTCCAGTTTTAGGTTTGCTATTTTTTTTGCGAACCAAACTTTGTTTTGCAACATAATTTCGTATGTAATTAAAGCAAACATTTTAAATACATTATAAAGTAACTTTTCATTGTCACATAGACAGTGTATGTATACACTTATACATAGACTTCATTAATACAGTGTATGTATACACTTATACAGACTTCTCATTAATACAGTGTATGTATACACTTATACATAGACTTCTCATTAATAAATAGACAGTGTATTTTAATGTTGTGTTTACTTACGTGGAGTCTGTATATATGCAATGATGTGGAATAATAATAGAAAAAATTAAAATTGAAGGGAACAATTCTTTACAAATGCATCAAACAACTGCTTTAAAAACTGATTAGCAATATTAGTATAAAAATGTATAATTGATTGGACTATTATACCGTTGGTCATGTTAAGCTTTGTATGTAAGAAGAACTAACAAACCACCACACACAGGAAATAAAGTAAGTTAGGACATCAACTGTTTATATATTTGCTACTCCATTCAGGTTGTATAAATAATATACCTGTCTTATTGTGTTGAGGGACTTGAAATAAGTAGGGATTGAGTGACTGTTAGAAAAAACAGGAAGGGAAGGCCGAGTGGTCAAGATACTATTACAAATGAGATAGACTTATCCAATAGATATCAAGTACTGAGCACAGAGAACTGTGTAACGGATGAAATTAGGAGCGAGGAGCTGCTCGTGGGTGACTCCGTATTAAAATGCATCGTTACGTGCCACTCACACCTCCACCAGCGGAGGCAGAATACCTGCTGGTTCCACCTCCACCGCTGTGGGAGGACTGCTTGGCGCTCCCATCTCCACCAGCAGAGGGAGAATACCTGCTGGTTCCACATCCACCACCGTGGGAGGACTACGTGCCGCTCACACCTCCACCAACAGAGGGAGAATACCTGCTGGTTCCACCTGCACTGCTGTGGGAGGACTGCTTGGCGCTACCATCTCCACCAGTAGAGGGAGAATACCTGCTGGTTCCACATCCACCACCGTGGGAGGACTACGTGCCGCTCACACCTCCACCAACAGAGGGAGAATACCTGCTGGTTCCACCTGCACCGCTGTGGGAGGACTGCTTGGCGCTCCCATCTCCACCAGCAGAGGGAGAATACCTGCTGGTTCCACATCCACCACCGTGGGAGGACTACGTGCCGCTCACACCTCCACCAGCAGAGGGAAAATACCTGCTGGTTCCACCTGCACCGCTGTGGGAGGACTGCTTGGCGCTACCATCTCCACCAGCAGAGGGAGAATACCTGCTGGTTCCACCTGCACCTAGGGTGACCAGATAGCAAGAGCGAAAAAGTGGGTCACTTGAGTGAAAAATCAGGACACGTTGGTGCGGGGAGGAAAGAAACCTCATTTAAATGAACTTGTGCACAATGCAAGCGACGGAGACTACTTATCTTTCCTCTGTAGATAGGCTTTTTTTATTCCTTCTTTCTGTGTGCATTGCACTTAGGCAAAAACAAAAACGTAGATAAATATATTTAAAAAAACAGTGTTTTAATGAGCCTATCAGTCTGCGTTGGTTTTTCTGTGACCTGCTGTACTGTACGCAGCAGGTGGGCAGTCAGTGCTGCATTGTTTTGAATTAGGTTTGCTAAAATCTAGTTTTTATTGGACATAAAATACAAAAAATGGACAACAAAGCAAAACAATATTTCGGCTGAGGATTTTGACAAGACATTTCTTAAAGAAACTGCATGGAGATGGAGGCATTGCACTTGTTGTGACTTAAAGAAAATCCGTTTGATCACTATTTAGCTTCAGAATCACACATTAATCAAAAGGCGAAAACAGGGGCTGCTGAACAGAACGTAAAAGAAACAACAGCTTTCAGAAAACAAACATGGAAAGTCATCGCAGACAAAAAAGTATTCCTGTGTCAGTTGTACCCAGGTTAAATCAGCACTACAGGTACAATCAAGCACAGCTACCTCGGTTCAAACAACCTGCTGTTTACTTTTTAAGCGCAGTTACAATTAGACCTGAAATAGGCACATTTTCTTTGTTTGACTTGATACTGACAAAATAAATGCCTCTTAATCACTCAGTTGATTCTCTGCAGCCATCCACTCCAACCGTGACAACCAGGGCGAGTCTAAAACACAAAGGGGACCACGGAATCTTTTCCCGGCCAGCTTTTAAAAGAAAGAATAAAGGAAGTTACGACACACATTGCTAAAATCACCCAATTACTGAGGACTACCACACAGTCTGGAGAACAGGCTTTTCCCACAACACACCTACTGCTGATTCATCTTAAAAGGAGAGAGGAACGACACCCATACACAGAAATAAGGTGCTAAATTATAAATCATAAAACGTAAATGAACAAATAATAAAGTAAAGTGCAAAGTAATATAAATATTTATAATTGAAAATTCAAAACAAACGTGCTTAGAAATATAAAGAAATCCACCCTGTTACACTTACATGACGAAAAAGAAAGTAGAAAAGCAATAGAGAATATAGAACCCCTGTAAAAAGGTTCTTAGAGGCACCTAAAAAGGTTCAACCACAGTGTCAAAGAAAGGTTCTAACTACTAGAGCAGGGGTGGCTAACCTTTCACAGACCAAGAGCCAAGGAAATAACATGTACAGTGACAAAAAGCCACCAACTTTAAAAAGTGCTTCATTTAGCATTCCACTGGTAATTTTTTATTACAATTACTATCACACACACCATTAAATGAAGCTGACCTTTATTTTTTCCAGTACATATGTAATATTGATATCCAAACAAATACATTTTCACTATATATAAAAGCACAGTTTTGTTTTTGTTTCTTGTTTGGGTGTGTAGCTAACTTGTTTATTTTCTTATACCACATACAGGCAGGATCTGTACTCAGTGTGACTGGCATGCTTTACTACGCACACTGTTCTGAATGCAGCTGTAGTTCAGTGTCACTATTTAGATCTGAGATGGATGCGTTCTATCGTGTGATGTGAGAGCTGCAGCTCTGAAGTTTGCTTTGCAGTTGATTGTTGTTTGGACATGGGATAGCAATAACATCCCTGAGGCAAGTTTTCACAAACTCAACTTGCACAGGCGATGTTCCAGGCCACTTGTAGGGGGTAGGCTAGCGTCGCGGTCTCAGATTGTTTGGCAAATTTGGTCAACATTTGCGTCTGTTTATTCTTTTGCTTTTTACCGACATCAGTCATTTTGACGAGTACATTTTAATCAACTCCGATATGAAAAAGAAATACAAACTTTCAGATAAAACTCAAACGATGTGTTCATGAACAAAATAGTTAACATTTGCATAGCAGAAACACCATATTTAAACGTAAATTAGCACATATAACGCATGACTATCGTGGTGGTTCTAGTGCTAACTTTTAAAGACAGAAGTGCAGAATCTTTTGGAAATTCTTTGTCAATGCGGACATGGTTTGTAGTGAAATAACGCTGCAGATTTGAAGATTTGAACTGTGACATAAAGGCGAGTGCCTGGTTGTATAACACGTTATGTGAAATTCCCCCCTAGATTTCCCAAATGTTTTACTTATGTAATATTTGTATTTAAGTATTTCCCTTAAGTTAGTTAACCGTTGGATAAAACTTCAGGGGATAACTAAGTTAAAATAATTAAATGTCCTATTGAGGCCCCTTAAATCGAACAAACGGTATGGAAGTGCTTTTGGAAATTGAAGAGGACAGAGCCACACTTAGCAGAATAACTTGCAGAGAGAAAATCCTTTGGATATAATGGATGACGAGCAATTAATAACAAACTATTGATTTGACCGGAATACTGTCTTTTAAATGTCTGTATAATGCTGGAAGCAGATTAACAAACCCAAACAAGAAGAAATCACGCATTGCTCCCTGTTCTTCAAATACAGCAGCAGCACTTCATTTTTCGCAACTGGTGGCTTTTTATTACTATACAAATGTATACTTAAAAAACACCAAAAAAAAAAAAAAAAAAAAAAAAAAAAAAAAACACATTTGGCTGGTTGCATAACATCTTAAGTGAGATGAGTGGTTAATTCTGGTAAATACTAGATACTGCTCTCACTTTTATTGCAAACACAGCCATACAAATTGTTTAAACAAATGTGTTTAGTGTACCTGTTTTTTGTGATGCTCTTCTGAAATCAGAAACTAGGGCTGTCGTAGGGGACTCCAATCCCCTTCGTCCCCCTAATAGCAGACCTGGAGGAACCTGCTACAGTGAGCTTGCCATGTGCAGTGGCGAAAAGTCTCGTCGCTGCCCGGGACCTTGGGGTGGTTAAGGGAGGCTCCGCTGGCTGTCAGTGGAGGCATGTGGCCACCCTCTCGAATGTGCCCCTCTCGCCACTTCCACGGTCTCTCTCACTCGCCATACCCCTGAACACACACTGCTGTCGGGCCTCTGGAACTGCATGGCACGTCCTTCCTGTCACGGGACCGGGGTGTAGCGGGCCGTGTGGCGGACGCCGATGCGTGCTCCCTCTCTGTCTTGTCCCCGTTCTCTCCCTCGGTCGGGGTACGGGAAGAAGGGGGCCGGCATCAGATCAGACAAGTCAGCCCGCTGAATTTAAGCATACTACTAAGAGAAGGAGTAACAGCGAGTGAACAGGGAAGAGCCCAGCAACGAAATGTCACGTACAGAAGAATGAATCCCTGGCGTAGATTGGAGGCCCAAGTCCTTGTGATGGAGGCTCACCCCAAGGATGGTGTGAGGCTGGTGGCGTCATTCTTTGTGCCCGGGTCAGGTCTTCCTGGAGTCAGGTTGTTTGTGAAAGCAGCCCAAGCAGTTGGTAAACTCTGTGGCTAAATATCGGCATGAGACCGATAGCCAACAAATGCCGTGAGGGAAAGTTGAAAAGAACTTTGAAGAGTTCAAGAGGGTGTGAAACCGTCAAGAGGTAAGCAGATGGGTTCTGTGCAATCTGCCTGGAGGGTTCAACTCGGTGGGTTGAGCGGTTGGCCGTCCCAGGATGGTGGATTCCCTCCAAGGTGGTGCTCCGTGACCGACTCTGGTTCGGCTTGAAACGGCCCAGGGTGGAAGGTGGCTCTAGTCTGAGTGTTACATCCCCTCTGCCGCGAATCACCGCTTTCTGGGGCCGAGGGACATGACTGCTGCCATGCCCGCTCCCCTCCAGGGGAGCACCGGGACCCCTTTTCTCCCAGCGTGACTGTTGACTGGGCCGGACTGTCCTCAGCGAGGTCTGACTGCGTCGCTTCGCTGAGCAGGGTGCGTTCACGCCAGGGGGCCAGGGGTCGTCGGCGATGTCAGTTACCCATCCGGCCCGTCTTGAAACACAGACCAAGGAGTCTAACGCGCGCGTGCGAGTCAGAGGGCTCTTCCGAAACCCTGTAGCGCAAAGTGAGGGCCAGTTCGTGCTGCCTGAGGTGGGATCCCGCTGCCCCTGGCCCATCTCACCCGCAGCGTTGGAGAGGTGGAGCATGAGTGCATGCGCTAGGACCCGAAAGACGGTGAACTATGCCTGAGCAGGGCGAAGCCAGAGGAAACGTTGATGGAGGCCCGTAGTGGTCCTGAAGTGCAAATTGGTCATCTGACCTGAGTATAGGGGCGAAAGAGCAGCTGACAGCTGGTTCGCTCCAAAGTTTCCCTCAGGATAGCTGGCGCTCTGTGGTTGCAGTTTTATCTTTTATCAGACACTAATAATATTCTTTCAGATACACGTCTGGTTTTTGTTCTGGACATGGGTGTATTAATGCTACCTTGAAAGTATTGAATATAATAACTGCCCTCGACAATAAAAAGTTTGTGCAGCTGTTTTCATAGACTTAGCTAAGGCATTTGACACTGTCGATCATTTTATTCTTTTAAATAAACTGAATGACATTGGTTTTACTAAGGAATGTCTTGCCTGGTTTCTGAACTACTTTTCTGGTTGAGTCCAGTGTGTTAAATTCGACAGTTGGTTCTTGGTTATCCTTCCAGGTTCTACAGGCAGAGACAGGTAAAGACAAACAAGTAGACTTGGTGAAGACTCTCAGACAACACAACACACATACATACATCCCATCCATCTATAGAAGAATAGGTGAAAGAGCAAGAAGCAATATTTCCAAGAATGAAGATGTCCAATAATATGAACCAGTACAAAGGATGATGAAAATGCAAGGTAAGAGTATGGGAATTGACAGTTCATGTGGCAGGCTTTGCAGATCCAGGGCTGGGGTGTTTTTACATGTTTGGTTGCGCATTGTCAAGGTTTATGTTGTAGATGTGAGTTTTGCGCTGCCAAGGAATGGTCAGAATCCAGTTGAAATTGTCCAAAAAGCATCTGAATGTAAAGTGGAGTGATCAAAAAAAGAAGCCAAGTTAGAAGCAAGAATTGTGTGATTCTTGGGGTCCCAGCACCTTCCCAATTGTGCCTGTTTGCTTGGTGCTTGACAAGGTTGCCCCAATTGCTTCTCCTAACTTGTGCTTTTGTGTTTGATATCACCCCTTTAAACGGCTGTGCATTTTTTTTACACTGCCAATGTGTTTTTGTTATAGATCTGAAAGTACACATTTAAACACTTATTTAAATGTTTTTCACAGATTATATAAATTGGGGGAAACTACAATATTTAAGTTAAATCTGGAAAAGTTCAGTTTTTTACACTTCTTTGTGTTTTTTTACATTGCCAACGTGCTTTTGTTATAGGTACCACTTTTTGTACTTGGAGACATCATTAATAATGTGAGGGAAAGAGATTAGGGAATGCATATGGTAAACAGACAGATGAGAGGAGAGTAATAAGTAACCTAATAGTAATGAGAAAAGATTTGAAAGTAAAATAGCATCATATGAGAGTTTTTGACAGTGTTGAAAGTGCGAACATGTGATTGTTTTGGTTGCAAATGTACATCCTTCAGTGAAGGAAAGAATATATTTTGATAGGTATTGATGTTTGCATAGGTCCAAAAGTATACAACGTTATGAATGGTTAAAAAGGTCCAGCTGCATGCCAGTGCTTAATAGTAGTACATGAACATTGTAATAGTGGGGGAAAAGCATGATTATTGGCATTGATATAACAATGTTGTTTTGACAAAGTCCCGCACAAAAGATTAATTCTCAAACTGAACGCAGTTGGGATTCAAGGAAACACATGTACATGGATTAGGGAGTGGTTAACATGTAGAAAACAGAAAGTACTTATTAGAGGAAAAACCTCAGAATGGAGTGTGGTAACCAGTGGTGTACCACAGGGATCAGTATTAGGTCCTCTGCTATTCCTAATCTACATTAATGATTTAGATTCTGGTATAGTAAGCAAACTTGTTAAATTTGCAGACGACACAAAAGTAGGAGGAGTGGCAAACACTGTTGTAGCAGCAAAGGTCATTCAAAATGATCTAGACAAGATTCAAAACTGGGCAGACACATAGCAAATAACATTTAATAGAGAAAAGTGTAAGGTACTGCACGCAGGAAATAAAAATGTACATTATAAATATCATATGGGAGATATTGAAATTGGAGAAGGAATCTATGAAAAAGACCTAGGAGTTTTTGTTGACTCAGAAATGTCTTCATCTAGACAATGTGGGGAAGCTATAAAAAAGGCTAACAAGATGCTCGGATACATTGTGAAAAGTGTTGAATTTAAATCATGGGAAGTAATGTTAAAACTGTACAATGCACTAGTAAGACCTCATCTTGAATATTGTGTTCAGTTCTGGTCACCTCGCTATAAAAAAGATATTGCTGCTCTAGAAAGAGTGCAAAGAAGAGCAACCAGAGTTATCCCGGGCTTAAAAGGAATGTCATATGCAGACAGGCTAAAAGAATTGAATCTGTTCAGTCTTGAACAAAGAAGACTACGTCAAGCATTCAAAATTCTAAAAGGTATTGACAGTGTCGACCCAAGGGACTTTTACAGCCTGAAAAAAGAAACAAGGACCAGGGGTCACAAATGGAGATTAGACAAAGGGGCATTCAGAACAGAAAATAGGAGGCACTTTTTTACACAGAGAATTGTGAGAGTCTGGAATCAACTCCCCAGTAATGTTGTTGAAGCTGACACTAACATACCATTTTATATAAGAAATGTGCCCGTTTGTAATGTAGCCTTCTGCTACATTAAAGTTGCCCATCTGTGATTTAAACTATGCGACTTGCGACACTAGCACAGAAATAAACAAAAACCGCTTAAATGACAGACTTAAAACAATGACGCATTAGAGGGTGCATTTTAAATAGAGCAACGGCACTGCACATTTAAAAAAAAATATTCCGTGTGTTTATACTTTTTCACACATACAGTAAAAGTATAAAAATAAAGTACCTTTTTCAAACAGTGTCAAACACCTGGAATTGAACCCACAACCCTGCGGTGTAATGTGGAATGGTACTTCTAAGTTATTTAGTGTTGCCGCTGCAACATGGTCAAAACAGCAAAATTTGATGCCATATAGAGAGTCTCAGTAGTTCCGTCAAGTTTTTCTAACTTGTAGAGGAACAACTGTTCCACTCAATATATAAATGTTGAGACATTTAGCAATTTTTCAACATTTAAATGCTAAATCTTTATATATATATATATATATACCCTCTTAAATTCCTATCTACACCTCACCATGGTGAGAGGGTGAAACACTCGCTGGAGGCAATTCCAGTGAGTGGCTAACGTAGAAGGTCCCGGAGCAGGCAATGGCAAACCACTCTGGACGTACCTTTCCAGGAAAACCGAATGACAGACATGCAAACAAAAACTAACGATATGGTGGAACCTCCAGGCCGATAGAGTCTCAAAGAGCTACTCGGGAAGAGCTAGGCACCCATTCGCAGAACTCCTATGATCCCCGCGATCCCGAATGATGTTTCATAGACAAAGCCACAAGGACCCTGCGAGACTGAGACACAGGAAGAAAGCAAATGGAAGCTGGGCTACCAGAATAAGAAATCGGCCACACAATGGCCTGAAACAAGAAACCCGAAAACTATAGGGACGTGGAACACAAGGACGATAGAAATAGGAACGCTTGAAATCCTGAAAGACGAGATAGATAGGATAGGAGTGGATCTTTTAGGGCTTGCCGAGACAAGATGGACTGGAAACTGCTATTTCAACTCAGGTGACACCACAATCTACTTCTTGGGAAACAAAACGAAAAGAGAAGGAGGAGTTGCATTCATGTGCAGCAAGGAAACATCGAAGGCGGTAATGGGGTATAACCCCTACAACGTAAGAATGATATTGCTCAGGATTCAGGGTAAACCGGTAAATGCAACGATCATACAAGTGTACGCCCCGACATCCAGTTCTGACAACGACAAGGCAGTAAAGTTCTATGCACAACTACAGTCACTCATCAATGCGACCCCTAAAAGAGATATACTGATCATCCTCGGTGATCTGAACGCCAAGGTTGGCGTTAAACCGGCAGCCGGTGTGACCGGGAAGTTCGTGCTTGGCGAACGAAATGAAAGAGAAGCACTGATCGAATTCTGCGCAGGAAACAACTTGATGATCATGAACACTTGGTTCAAGCAACACGCAAGAAGGCTATCTACCTGGACTGTGCCGAGCGGAGAGTATAAAAACAAGATAGACTATGTCATGTTTCAAAACAGGTGGAAAAGCGCGATATCATGCGTGAAAACTAGACCCGGTGCGGACTGCGGCTCAGATCACAACTTCTGATAGCAAAACTTAACGTTAGATTGAGGAAAATGAAGAAGGCCGGAATGGTACTGAAATACTACACAACCTCTATCCTGGAAAACTTCAAGGCCAAAGTCAGAAATAGATTCTTCAATATGGAGTTTGATGAGAAAGAACCCGAAGAACTCTGGGAAGAAATGAAGAAAACTGTGACGGACGCAGCAGAAAAGAACATCCCCAAGAAGAAGAGAAAACCCAAATCACCGTGGCTCTCGGAAGAGGAGATAGAAGTCCCCGTGAAAAGAAGAATGGTGAAAGGGAAACCTGAAAATGAAGCAAATCATGCAGAATACAGAAGACTAAGCAACCTGTTCCAGAAACTCGCAAGGAGAGATAAGGAAGCCTACTATGCGGGCATGTGCTTTGAATTAGAAGAAGAAAGAAAGGAAATACAAGGGGCATATACTCTGTTGTCAAAAACACCAGAGGAAAATTTGCACCGAGAAGTAAAGTCATCAAAGATAAAGATGACACAACACTGACGGAATAGTACGACATTGCGAGTAGGTGGAAGGAGTACATGACTGGACTCTATAAGAAGGAAGAAGGGATGCCTTACCCGGGAACTATAAACAAGAATGAAGGCGACGAGCCCAAAATATTAAGGTCAGAAGTCATACAAGCACTCAGAGAAACGGCGAACAACAAAACTCCTGGAATAATCTCCCCATAGAGATATGGAAGAACCTTGGTGATGAAGGAACAACGGCCCTGACCAAACTTTGCAAGAAAGTATTCAGAGCTACACAGTGGCCTCAAGACTGGAAAATGTCAGTATACATTCTGATACCGAAGAAGGGAGATCTTAGAGCATGTGAGAATTACAGGACAATCTCTCTGTTCTGCCACGTGAGAAAAATACTGCTGAAGATCATCTTAAAGAGACTAGATAACTTTGTGAATACTCAGCTACCTGACAAGCAAGCAGGGTTTAGGAAAAACAGAGGCACGAGGGACCACATTTGCAACATGAGGTGGATCATTGAAACCAGCAAAGAAAGAAATGGAAAAGTTCATATGTGCTTCATTGATTATGCCAAAGCATTTGATTGTGTAGACTGGGCACTCCGCTGGGAAATCTTGAAGAGGATGGGAGCCCAGGCGCTTCTGGTCGGTCTACTAAGCGAGCTTTACAGAGACCAGGAAGCGACTATAAGGACATCAGACCTGGTAACAGAGAAATTCAAAATCGGCAAAGTTGTCAGACAGGGCTGTGTCCTGTCTCCGGCCCTGTTCAATCTATATGCGGAAGAAATCATCAGACAATCCTTAGAGGGTCTGGACTTAGGAGTAAGGATTGGCGAAAATAAACAATCTCCGCTATGCAGATAGCACTACCCTGCGAGCAGACAACATCGAAGACCTGGAGAAAGCTTTAACAGTCTTGCACAGAGAAAGCGCTAAGAAAGGTCTTCTGAATATGAAGAAAACTGTATTCATGTCCACAGTGCCTGACGTCGATTTGAGAATAGAAGGCGAAAGGGTCGAAAGGGTGGCACAATTCGAATTCCTCGGCTCAGTGTTAACGGACAATGGCGATATCAAACCCGAGATCACCAGACGGTTGGCTAAGGGGAGACAAGTCATGTCAGGCTTGACGAAACTCTGGAAGGACAAAAATATATCCACACAGACAAAAGCGAGGCTAGTGAGATCCCTAGTTCACCCAGTAGCAACCTACGCGAGCGAGAGTTGGACGACAACCAAGACTCTAAGAAGGAAAACCCAGGCATTCGAAACGTGGTGCTGGAGGAGAATGCTCAGAGTCCCGTGGACCGAAAGGGGATCCAACGTAGAAATTCTTCAGCAAGTGGGAAATCCGATACCTCTGGATGGAACAATTATAAGGCAGAAACTGGTCTACTTCGGGCATATTACAAGGGGCAATCAACTAGAAAAAGTTGTCATGTAAGGCATGGCCGATGGGAAAAGAGGGCACAGAAGGCCCAAAACGAGATGGCTACAGGAAGCCAAAGAAGCCCTGAATATGAGTCTCCAAGAAATCCTACAAGCCACGAGGAATAGAGAAATGTGGCGCGGCGTCTGTCATAAGGTCGCTATGAGTCGCCTGCGACTCGACAGACGAACATGAACATGAACATATATATATATATGTGTGTGTGTGTGTGTGTGTGTATATATATATATATATATATATATATATATATATATATATATGTATAATTTTACACTTGGCACCCATACAGTTGTGGGTTACTTGTTACATAATTTATCTATGATCGATTTATGTTTACTATAGACCAAAATGTCTGCTTTGGATACTATCTAAATCTGCGATCTGTGTTATCTGAAGTATACATAAATGTTTCCAAAGTATTTTTGAAATGTTGGGTAGTATTTAAATATATTCTGATGTATTCCAGTGTGGTCTGGCAGTTTGGTATGTAGAAACAACACTCTGTACACAACACTGCAGGTAAACAGGACTTGACCTTGGTTTTTATTAATTACAAGAATGGTCTTACAACAAACGGAAACACAAGCCTAGTGCCCACTTGGAGCACTATATAAACTGTATATGCAAGACTTACTATATCTTTCCCATCTTATTCCATTTGTTTTTTCATTTGGAATTTTACCCCCGTTTCCTCCCCAATTTAGAATGGCCAATTGTTTCTAAGCCCTTGTCTGACTGCTGTAACCCTGCAGAGATTCCGGAGAGGCGAAGACAAGCGCACGCGCCCTCAAGAACGTGTGCTGTCAGGCCGCCTGCTTTCTTTCACTCTACAAGCCAACCAGACCTGTCACGAGGAAACACAGATCCTGCTACAACACAGCCAACTCACAGGTGCCAGGCCAACACAGGAGTCGTCGATGCACGCTGAGACAAGGATCACCCACCTGACTTAAACCCTCATCACCCGAGTGGCTCTTAGCCAATTTTGCACTGCTTCCTGAAAACTCCCAGCCATATTTTGCTATGGCATAGCCTGGATTCAAACCAGCGATCTCCATGCTACAGGGCCCATCCTGCATTTCAGTGAAGTGCCTTAGCTGGATACGCAACTCGGGAGCATTCTGGTTGCTTTTACTTACTGCTTAAGGTTAGGTAGATTTTTTAATTCTTCAGGTGGAAATCAGAAGCAAAGTCTAATGTATAACATCTTGCTATATTACTTATACACTATAATGAACACAATACATTTTGGATATAATTTCATAAATGCAGAAGCCCTTCTTTTTTTAAATGCGCTTGCAGTATAAATTATGTATCTTTTCTTTCAAGTTACATGTGTGCGTTTAATATATTTACATTGCTTTATTTGACAAGATTATACACCACAACAGAAGCTGGTAGTGAATTTCGACATGGAAAGTTTGGGAGATGGTGATCATTGTAGGAATGCAGTTCAGGTCTTGCTAATGCTGTTAATAGCAGCTCAGCACCATCAGATATGCAATGATTGAATTTCAAACACAATGTATCCTTTATCTTGTTTAGGGGGAATTCAAATTCCATATATGTGGTTATCTCTTGTATAAGTTTCTTAGAAACTGGTATATCAAGCAAGGGATTTGTGAAGTCCTTTTTACGTACACTTTCCAAGTCATAACCCCAATAACACTTTTGTTCTGGCAGTAACAGGGCTAAAAGAACTAAAGCATCTTTCTGAGTCTTTAACTCAGGGTGTATAATAACTATTCTTGTCACAGAATATTCCTTTTTTACATTTTCCAATATCTGTTCTTTTAAAATATGGAATCTGTGAACAGTTTCAATTGCATGACCCAGTTCTGTTATTCTTTTATCAAGAAACTCAATTAAGTTTTGCTGGATATAAGTCATCTCTTTTAAATGTTTTAGATTAACTTGGGATGGATCGCATTTGTTATATCTGAAAAAAATAGAATTGAATTTGTTATTCCACTTTTGAATATCATCATATTTTTGGTCATTTTTAAGATAATTAGCTAACAGCTCAAGAATTGTCCCCAAGTATAAGATGTCTGTCTTGCAGGTCAGTTCACAATATGTTTGTATTTGTTTTTCCGCTTCATTTAGCCTTGATATATGAGTCAGAATCTTTTGCTTGGCATCAATAAGATCATCTCGTACCTGCCTTTCCCTCTGTACACTGTGGACTATATCATATATAAACATGGCAACTGATATAACTCCTCCAACAATGGATAATACAGCAGTTGCAGTTGATATTGTAGCTGAAATTACTGTAATTTCTGCTATGGAAAATACACCTTGTACACTAAAACCAATTAATGCACTTTTCAGTTCTCCTTCCATTTGTAATTCAAAAGATGATATAACAGCCTCTGCCTTCTGAAGGTCATCATCAAATGAGAATTCATTTGATTTTAAATTGTCAAAAAACTCTCGGTCCGTAGAAAACTCTTTCATCAACAAAGATATCCTGTATAATCTACTTCTGATTTCCCCATTTTTAGAAAAAATGTCTATACTTTCAATTTTAATTTCAATTGGGTTCCCAAATCCTTTCAGAATTGTATCCTTCTTTCTTTCAGCCAGACGGCTTAAATCCCTTACCTGCAAAAAAAGAGAAGAAAATGCGAAACATATGGAAAATTATAAATGGATAGCACTGTGCAAGTAGTAGTAAATAATCCCATGTACATTCAAAAATCACAGCACCACTAGCAAGGATCAGAAAAAATAAATGCAATAGAGATTTTGTTCACAAAAAAGGACTGTTAGCTTTTCAGTGTTAAAGACCTGACAGTAAATGGATAAATTTCAACAAATAAAATTAATCTGAATAGAATGTGCCCAGTTGGGACTTCTGAGCTATATTTTTATCAATCTATAACAAAAACACTTAGCAATGTTAGTGGTGATATCAAACACAAAAGCCCAAGTTAGAAGCAGCAAGCAATAGGCACAATTGGAAAGGTGGTGGGGCTCAAGATTCAAACAACTGCTTCTAACTTGGCTTCTTTTTCTTCCACTTTATCGCTCCACTCTCAGAAGTCTCAGTTGAGACTGAAATAGAAGCCATAAATAGGATACCGTACTTTTCTATCTCAGAAGAGTGTGTGAAAGCTATACTGAATGGAACAGAAAACAAAGTTACTACAGGCCCTTTCTTCTCAATGCAGGATGAACTGAGTGTAGAGAATGGAATAATATTCTGGAGAGTGAGAGAGACAGAGTCGTAATCCCTGCTACACACAGAAAGGAAATAATGCACAATATCTCACCTGGGGATGGAAGGCTGTTTGAAACAAGCTAGAGAGTGCGTGTATTGGCCAGGAATGAATGAACACTTAAAGACAATTTCATCAATAGATGCGCAACAGCAGAGAAAGACATTATACCCACATAACATACCCAAGAGACCTGGGGCAAAAGTAGGGACATACTTATTTAGCTTTGCAGACAAATATCTGAGCATGGTGGATGATTACTCCAATTTCTGGGAGATTGACTACTTGCAGGATACAAAATCTAGAACTAATAAAAAAAAAAATTAAAAGCACCTTTCATTCGACGTGGGATACCTGTTACAGTATGTTCAGTTAATGGCCCGCAGTTCTCACTGCAAGAGTTTAGACAATTTAGCAGAGACTGGAAATTCCTCTCCAGGTTATCCAAGGAAAGGCAGAGTCGGCTGTGAAAACAGCCAAAAGACTGATGGCAAAAGCAAGAAATGCAGATTCAGACTCTTAGCAATATTGGACCACTGCAATATCCCATCCCAATGAGTGAGTGCAAGCCCAGCACAAAGACTAATGAGCCGAAGAACCAAGACACAGCTGCCAATATGTAGCGGTCTGCTGTAGCCAGTGATAAAAAGGACTCCTTAAGAGTTGCAGAGAAACCAAGTAAGACAAGCTCATCATTTCAATAAAAATGCAAAAGACCTTGGAAAAACTAAGAACCTACAAAACACAAAATTTGGAAGCATGACACAAATACTACAGTGCTTAAACCTGTGGTTAATAGATCATACCAGGTACAACTGGAGTGGAGAGCAGTGTGGCGTAGTGGTTAGGACTCCGGAGGGTCGTGGGTTCAATCCCAGGTAAGGGGGAGACACACACTGCTGCTGTACCCTTGAGCAAGCAGGCAGGTACTTTACCTAGATTGCACTAGTAATAACCCAACTGTACAAACCCAAATTAGCGCCTCACACAAAGAACACCAGCCCTACTGTGAAGCATGGTGGCGGCAGTATCATGTTTATTTCTCATTGGCAGGGACTGGGGCACTTGTCAGGATAGAAGGGATAATGAATGGAGCAAAGTACAGAGAAGTCCTTAAGGAAAACCTGCTGCCCTCTGTAAGAAAGCTGAAACTGGGATGGAAGTTAACCTTTCAGCATGACAACAACCCAAAGCACACAGCCAAAGCTACACTGGAGTTGCTAAGGAACAAAAAAAGCAAATGTTCTTGAGTGGCCCAGTCAGAGACTTGAAGATTGCTGTCTATTAATGCTCCCCAAGGAACTTGACAGAGCTCGAACAGTTTTGTAAAGAAGAATGGTCAAATATTGCCAAATCTAGGTGTGCAAAGCTGGTAGAGACCTATCGCAGCAGACTCACAGCTGTAATTGCAGCCAAAGGTGCTTCCACCAAGTATTAACTCAGGGGGGTGGAGAGTTATCCAATTATGATCTTTCAGTTTTGTATTTTTAATATATAATTTTCTCAATAAAAACTTGTTTCCTCTTAACAGTGTGGAGTACGGTGTGTAGATAAGTGGAAAAAAATCCTCATTTAAATGCATGAAACTCTGAGGCACTGACACAACAAAATGTAAAAAAGTTCAAGGGGGTGTAGACTTTCTATAGGCACTGATCATATACACATCTATATATATAGATACACATATAATATATGGAATGCCTATTCAAAGCATTTTTCTTTTACAAACAACCTATTTACTGTAAGTTATGATGATATTATTTGACCCGACACTAGTTTCCAATTAGCTTTAATGCTATTTTTCTTTTCATTTTTTTCTTATACAAAGAAAACAGAACCTTTGTGATGTTTTATTTTTTTAGAACAAGTCATGTGTACAAATAAGACATTTCGGGTCACTGTGAGCCGTGGCATTTATCTATGAAGATTTGTGTGCAGGAATAAAAAAAACTTCTTTAATTTATATTATTTTATTATTATTATTATTATTATTATTATTATTATTATTATTATTATTATTTTTTTAGAACAACAAACAACAAAAAAAAAAAACAATATACATCTACAAGGCAGAGCCTAATTTTCTCTGTCAGTATTGCAACAGCATCTCACTGGTAAAGACATTCCAAAATGAGAAGCTCCCAGGTTGGCAGTCAAACAAGTTTTATCACAGCTCCTGGACTAAAAGAGCATAAAAGAGTAAAACCTTTGCAAATAAAAACATTTAATCAATTTAAGGCTGTTTAAATTTGTTTGAAATTGCATTGGGTCAATATGACCCAAAACATAACAGATGTACCTAAATTCTGAACATAATAGGAGGGTTAAAAAACTGGTAAAGACAATCATTTTATAAAACACACAAACTTTTTGAAAAAATAATTAAAAAGTGTTTTGGTTGTGTCGTCCAACACAGCACCAAGACATGTGTCGTGTCAGTCACAGGCAGGTCCAAAGACCCGTTCTTAGCAGTTAATCATTGTACGTTATTACATGTCATATCCTTTCCAGTATATCGCCAGGTATTCTAGTCCGACATATGTGTCTACAATTCATTTAAGTAAAGATATTATTATCTGACACCATTACCGTAATTTAAGCTATAAGATCTAGGTCTCCATCATAGAGCCTTGGAACATTTGTCTACAGTAAATGGTATACCATATGTTATGTCACATGTTAAAGAGCAGAGCGTCCAAGGTCAGTATGTGTGTGTGTGTGTGTGTGTGTGTGTGTGTGTGTATATATATATATATATATATACACACACACACACACACACACACACACACACACACAAATATGTGTGTGTATGTGTGTGTGTGTTAAAAACTGTTTACTAAACCCTGCTTGGCTCTGCCCTGCTTTTCTTGGCCATGCCCGTCCATGTGCGCTTGGCCCCTTACATTGCTCTACCCTGCCCTGTCCAGCTCAGCCATGCTCATCCATGTGCACTTGGCCACTTATAGTGCTCTGCTATGCCATACCCTACCCTACTCTGCTCAGCCTTGACCTGCTTGGCATGCCAGTCCATACGCACATGGCCCCCTACAATGCTCTACCCTGCCCTACTCTGCCCTTTCCTGCCCTGCTCTGTCCTGCTCAGCCTTGTCCTTTCCTGCCCTGCTTTGTCCTGCTGTGCCCTGCTCTGCCCCCCCCCCCTCCATTGCTGCTTGCAGCTATATTTGTAATCATAATCGACCCCAGGACCAGAGTTGAGGGTAATGCGCTACTCGAATAATACTACATTTGTCGGTATCGCGGAAATATAACACATTAGGTTTTTAATTGTGTTGTTATATTACAGTTAATAAATAATGAATGCGTTACTCTTTGTTAGACAGTACACACACACACACACACACAGTGTGGTGTTATTCTTTATGTCAGACAGTACACACACAGTGTGGTGTTATTCTTTATGTCAGACAGTACACACACAGTGTGGTGTTATTCTTTATGTCAGACAGTACACACACAGTGTGGTGTTATTCTTTATGTCAGACAGTACACACACAGTGTGGTGTTATTCTTTATGTCAGACAGTACACACACAGTGTGGTGTTTCTCTTTGAATGAACCCACTAAAAGTCAAAACTGCTTGGAATCACTCCGCCCCATTAAAGGAGTTATAAGGTAATCATGAGCGTTGTTGTGCCCATGCGTACTAGCTACAGACCTGTTGCTAGGAGACTAGATGAGTGTGCCAAAAAGAACACACTATCTAAAGATAGGTAAATGAAGCTCTTAAATTTGCAAAGATGTCATGCATTGTTTGGGTTAGATTTACGATTTAATCCAAGTAAAAATTTTTTTTCATTTTTACAACAACTGAAACAAGCACTGAAGTTTAGATTGTAGGAACTTAAAGTTCATAGAATTGTTTACATTTTAGAAACTGTTAGAGCTAATTTACTTCAGCACTCAAACTATCAGGAATTAGTTTAATTTCATTGTTTTTGTATTCAACATAGCAATTCAAATTTTTTAAAAAAGTTATTTTGATAGAAAATATCACTCTCGCGATCTATCAGAAAAATGCATGCTTACAATATGCATCAACCTGAGCTTTTTGTTCTACTTTGAGATATTAATATGGCTTGTCGTGTGTGCCCAGTGTTTTTAAGCTGCCTACATCGTGAATTTCACACGGGAGATGTAAAGAGAGTAATACAACACGTTTCTTTTTATGCTCGGTAATATTTGTGGATTATAGTATAATATTCTAAAGTAGAGTGTAATATGCACTATTATTATGTAATAACTCAAGTAACTCCCCCAACCCTGGTCTTACCAGAATGCACTGGGATGAGAGTTAAAAAAACAAAACTAAACTGCCCCACACTGTCCGGGCGAAACCAGTCATAACCCCAAATAAATCTCAGCAGATGTACAATTCTCTAAGCAAAGCTTTGTTTTTGTGACACCAAAAACACCCCGAACTCCTCATTGCTAGTATTTTCACAGCACATCACACCATCCTGGATGACCATAATGCAAACAAAAAATGGCTTTTCATGCTTATTGAGTTCCATCTTTTATTAAATGACCTGCTTCGCTATAAGTACTGGCTGAAACCTGTTATGAATCTTAATAGGGGAGCTCAAAGTACACGTCAATCCAAAACAATTGAATATTTTTGCTCAATGAAATTTTTTCTCCTTCTTAAATTGATCCTGTAGACCTCATTCATGCCAGCGACCATCTTAGTTTGAAAACGAGGCTCGGAAAGCAAACAAACACTGAGGGTTGTTTGCAGCGTACCAAAGTTAGTCCATTTGATGCATCTAACTTGTGTGTTAAGCAGGTTTAGTCCGCTTGCTTGGACTAACTTTAATCTTCTTGTTAGTCCTGATTGCAGCGTCCCAGATGATAATCCCCACAGCTGGATCATCCGCCAAATCGAACTAAAAACGATCTTGATGTAGCGAACCAAATCGAATGGGAGATGCTACCAGCGTCTATGTGGAAGGCATCACTAAAAAGTAACAATACAGAATTAAATATAATATTTTAAATTAGTATATAAAATTGACAATTGTTTGATGTATTCAGTTTAACCGACTGAAATGTCACAATGCGTTTGTTCGAATCGTGCTTGATTTAATATAAATGCTTTTATTATTAGGCAACTCTATTTGCCTTTTTTGCTGATGCTTTCAATATCTTCAATACTTTTAATCAAATATCCATAATGACAATGTACAAGATGAGTTTGTACATCTTAACATTGAATTTCCGCACACATTTACACAGGGTTATTATGAGTTAGTCTTTATTGTCAGGCTAACTTGTTCCACTTGTTAAGACTAGCTAAAGCAATTGCTGCTTGGTATGTTGTCTCGGTGAATTGATAATCCATGCTTTCCTCTTTTGTTTGTCTACTGGAAATCTATGAAACGACAGGTCTTGATCTCTGTCATAACAGGAATCACTCGCACGGTTGGGACATAACAGTGATTGTTTATTACACTTCTGGAACTGATGCTTTCCGAACCTCGTTTTTGCTGTGGCCGTGAATAAGGTTCATTGTATTCAAAACCTACCGTGGTCCACTTATTGAGTACTGCTGCTCTAGTTACCAGTAAAAAACACAGTTAGCAGAATTCCTCTAGCCCTCACTTAGCACTCCACTAACAGAATAGTACAGAAAATTGTGCAGAGGAACTTTAAAATTCTCCAACAATCCTCCCCCAATGTCCTAGAGACAAGAATTTAAAAGAATGCTTGGCCCACAGAGAAATTTGCACTTCTAACACCTTCAGCCCTTCCCCTACTGACTGTTCTAATTTCAGTCATTTATGTCTGATGTCTTCTGTAACAAAAATCTGTGTGATAATCAAATCAGTCTTTCTGAGGCATGCTATTGAGTAAACCTAGAAACAAAAAAACAAATGTTTCCCTCTGTGTATTTTTAATGACACACTTAAAGAAAAATAAAATAAATAAATATATATATATATATATATATATATATATATATATATATATATATATATATATATATATATATATATATTACACAGTACTGTGCAAAAGTTTTAGGCAGGTGTGAAAAAATGCTGTAAAGTAAGAATGCTTTCAAAAATAGACATGTTAATAGTTTATATTTATCAATTAACAAAATGCAAAGTGAGTGAACAGAAGAAAAATCTACATCAAATCAATATTTGGTGTGACCACCCTTTGCCTTCAAAACAGCATCAATTCTTCTAGGTACACTTGCACACAGTTTTTGAAGGAACTCGGCAGGTAGGTTGGCCCAAACATCTTGGAGAACTAACCACAGTTCTTCTGTGGATTTAGGCAGCCTCAGTTGCTTCTCTCTCTTCATGTAATCCCAGACAGACTCGATGATGTTGAGATCAGGGCTCTGTGGGGACCATACCATCACTTCCAGGACTCCTTGTTCTTTACGCTGAAGATAGTTCTTAATGACTTTTGCTGTATGTTTGGGGTCATTGTCATGCTGCAGAATAAATTTGGGGCCAATCAGATGCCTCCCTGATGGTATTGCATGATGGATAAGTATCTGCCTGTACTTTTCAGCATTGAGGAGACCATTAATTCTGACCAAATCCCCAACTCCATTTGCAGAAATGCAGCCCCAAACTTGCAAGGAACCTCCACCATGCTTCACTGTTGCCTGCAGACACTCATTTGTGTACCACTCTCCATCCCTTTGGCAAACAAACTGCCTTCTGCTACAGCCAAATATTTCAAATTTTGACTCATCAGTCCAGAGCACCTGCTGCCATTTTTCTGCACCCCAGTTCCTGTGTTTTCGTGCATAGTTGAGTTGCTTGGCCTTGTTTCCACGTCGGAGGTATGGCTTTTTGGCCACAAGTCTTCCATGAAGGCCACTTCTGACCAGACTTCTCCGGACAGTAGATGGGTGTACCAGGGTCCCACTGTTTTCTGCCAATTCTGAGCTGATGGCACTGCTGGACATCTTCCGATTGCGAAGGGAAGTAAGCATGATGTGTCTTTCATCTGCTGCAGTAAGTTTCCTTGGCCGACCACTGCGTCTACGGTCCTCAATGTTGCCCGTTTCTTTGTGCTTCTTCAAAAGAGCTTGGACAGCACATCTGGAAACCCCTGTCTGCCTTGAAATTTCTGCCTGGGAGAGACCTTGCTGATGCAGTATAACTACCTTGTGTCTTGTTGCTGTGCTCAGTCTTGCCATGGTGTATGACTTTTGACAGTAAACTGTCTTCAGTAACCTCACCTTGTTAGCTGAGTTTGACTATTCCTCACCCAGTTTTTTCCTCCTACACAGCTGTTTCTGTTTCAGTTAATGATTGTGTTTCAACCTACATATTGAATTGATGATCATTAGCACCTGTTTGGTATAATTGTTTAATCATACACCTGACTATATGCCTACAAAATCCCTGACTTTGTGCAAGTGTACCTAGAAGAATTGATGCTGTTTTGAAGGCAAAGGGTGGTCACACCAAATATGGATTTGATTTAGATTTTTCTTCTGTTCACTCACTTTGCATTTTGTTAATTGATAAATATAATCTATTAACATGTCTATTTTTGAAAGCATTCTTACTTTACAGCATTTTTTCACGCCTGCCTAAAACTTTTGCACAGTAGTGTGTGTGTGTGTGTGTGTGTGTATATATATATATATATATATATATATATATATATATATTCATGTCACATTTAAAGGTAAAGAGAGTCCCAGGGTTCTTAATGACGCTGCGACAAAAATTTTTTTTTTTTTTTTTAAAGGACCTGGTCACAGTGTCCTGGACCTTCCATACGTAGGTTGGCATCCAAACCACACATGCTTTCCTGCTCATATATATATATATATATATATATATATATATATATATATATATATATATATATATATATATATATACTTGCCTATTTTGAATGCTGAACAAATTAATTCTGAGACTGAAAGCCATATAATTTCTGAAAGAAATAAGAATAGCCATTACCTCTGTTGTAAGGGTGCAAACAGACGGATACCAAAGACATCCTTTTTGCTGCTGGACTGTGTGAATCACAGCAGATGTTGTTGTGGTGATAAGAGAAACAACAATTGCTGCAATTAGAAACCTGTTTTAAAAGAGACAATATTGAAAGATGTGAGTGATTCTGTGAGCCTCAGACAGTGCTTTGTTTTAAAGAGAAAATGCACGCTTACCAAATGAATCTAGGCCCCGGTGTGTTTGCATTTTCTGTGTGAAAAACGAAAGACAAATAAATATTCCTCCTAATATTATGAGACTATATGTGGTTGTTGTACTACGCATTCCTATTTATTTACATTCTACTTTATTTTACAACACAGGTAATAAAAGTGCTTTTCCGTGGACATTCGGTTATGCATGTGCCAGCATGGGTTTGATAAAATCTGTTAAAAAATATTTTAAAATAATAAAAGCAAAACTGGCTCAACTTTGCAAACTCGCTAAGGTGAATATGTAGCAAAATAAACACAATTCAAGTAAAAAAAAATAAAATAAAAAAATGCCCAGCAGCACTTAGGAGATTCTTTTCAAAGTGGAAAAAGTTTTATTGTTTTAACACGCTTTTCGTCCAGCACCTTCGTCAGGGTAATAAAAACTTGCATGAACTTACATGGCAGTATAAAAAAAGGCTATGTAGGATAATTATGGAGTTTAGCAGACAATTAACAACATCCAATAAAGGTTCAATGGATTAGATTTTGAATTTGAATGAGCCAATAAATATCAAGTTAAGGCCCCCTAATCCAATGTATGAATAGTGAAGTTCAACAACATACTAGAATACAAACACCTGTAAATAATCATGAATACAGCCAGCAAATCAATAATAAAGCAATAACAATTATTTTAGCATCTAAGATTAAACTGTCCATTATAATTTTAAATGAGATATAATAGAATACAATAAGTACAGATCCATCTAGATATACTGCAGCTTACAAATACAGAATACAATTTCATGCAAGTGTTTATTACCCTGACGAAGGCACTGGCTGAAATGCGTTGGTAAAAACAACCAAACTTTTTCCACTTTGAAAAGAATCTCCTAAGTGTTGCAGGGCTTTTTTTTTTTTTTTTTTTTTTTACAATATTTTAAAATGATATGAAATATTAGACAAACCAATAAAACACTGCAGTTGTAGAAAGATATCTTCTTTCCAAATCTCATTTCCATTATCATCATGATTTACTATCCACCAGCCAGCTATGCTGTCTTGGGGCCAGGTAGCATTCGTTAGAGAGAAGGCAGCCAGATGAATCTGTCCATCTTCAGATCTTTTACCTTAGAGGTATGACAGAACTAAGTTGTATAACTTGGATCCAATGAGGCATTCACAACTAAACACAGTAAACTGAAAATATGTGAAAACAAACCTATAATCCACCTCTGCATCTTGACATCATACTGCATTACAAACTCTGTTCTGTATTTTAATAACGCTCTGTATACAGTTCTGCCGTCATGTGTTGCTCCAGTTGGTTCAAAAGAAATTAAGCCATACTTGGGATGTTCTCCCTCAGCCCCTTCTCCACGAGTTAGCTTCAGATGAGTGCAATTTCCTATACCGTAACAAAGAAAGAAGAGAGATTAAACTACTGCATCATGGATAGAAAGAAAAGAGTACACAGAACTGCAAACGCAAGTCAAAAAGGAAGTTAGAAAGACCAAGAGAGAAATAGAAAAGAACATTGCTAAGGGAGCTAAAACCAATTCCAAAATGTTTTTCCAATATTACAACAGCAAGCAAACATTCAAAGAGGAGATTAAATGTTTAAGAGATACAAATGGCAAAATCGTAGATGAAGAATAGCAAATAGCAAATATATTAAATTATTACTTTTCACAAGTTTTTACAAAGGAAGATACTGACAACATGCCCCACATGTCATCCAGTTCATATCCAGTTTTAAATAACTTTAGCATAACTGAGGCAGAAGTGTTAAAGGGACTAGGAGCTCTTAAAATAAACAAATCCCCTGGGCTGGATGAGATTCTCCCAGTAGTACTCAAAGAAATGAAAGAAGTAATTTACAAACCGCTAACCAAGATCATGCAGCAGTCTCTTGACACAGGAGTGGTACCGACAGACTGGAAAATTGTAAACGTAATACCGATCCACAAAAAGGGAAACAAAACTAAACCAGGTAACTACAGACCAGTAAGCCTGACTTCTATTATATGCAAACTTATGGAAACTATAATAAGATCCAAAATGGAAAATTACCTTTATGGTAACAGGGTCCTGGGAGACAGTCAACATGGTTTTAGAAAAGGGAGATCGTGTCTAACTAACTTGCTTGATTTTTTTGAGGATGCAACATCGATAAGGGATAATTGCAAAGCATATGACGTGGTTTATTTAGATTTCCAGAAAGCTTTTGACAAAGTCCCGCACAAAAGATTAATTCTCAAACTGAATGCAGTTGGGATTCAAGGAAACACATGTACATGGATTAGGGAGTGGTTAACATGTAGAAAACAGAAAGTACTGATTAGAGGAGAAACCTCAGAATGGAGTGTGGTAACCAGTGGTGTACCACAGGGATCAGTATTAGGTCCTCTGCTATTCCTAATCTACATTAATGATTTAGATTCTGGTATAGTAAGCAAACTTGTTAAATTTGCAGAAAAGTAGGAGGAGTGGCAAACACTGTTGCAACAGCAAAGGTCATTCAAAATGATCTAGACAAGATTCAGAACTGGGCAGACACATGGCAAATGACATTTAATAGAGAAAAGTGTAAGGTACTGCATGCAGGAAATAAAAATGTACATTATAAATATCATATGGGAGATGCTGAAATTAGAGAAGGAATCTATGAAAAAGACCTAGGAGTTTTTGTTGACTCAGAAATGTATTCATCTAGACAATGTGGGGAAGCTATATAAAAGGCTAACAAGGTGCTCGGATACATTGTGAAAAGTGTTGAATTTAAATCAAGGGAAGTAATGTTAAAACTGTACAATGCACTAGTAAGACCTTATCTTGAATATTGTGTGCAGTTCTGGTCACCTCGCTATAAAAAAGATATTGCTGCTCTAGAAAGAGTGTAAAGAAGAGCGACCAGAATTATTCCGGGCTTAAAAAGCTTGTCATGTGCAGACAGGCTAAAAGAATTGAATCTGTTCAGTCTTGAACAAGAAGACTACGTGGCGACCTAATTCAAGCATTCAAAATTCTAAAAGGTATTGACAGTGTCGACCCAAGGGACTTTTTCAGCCTGAAAAAAGAAACAAGGACCAGGGGTCACAAATGGAGATTAGACAAAGGGCCATTCAGAACAGAAAATAGGAGGCACTTTTTTACACAGAGAATTGTGAGGGTCTGGAATCAACTCCCCAGTAATGTTGTTGAAACTTACACCCTGGGATCCTTCAAGAAGCTGCTTGATGAGATTCTGGGATCAATAAGCTACTAACAACCAAACGAGCAAGATGGGCTGAATGGCCTCCTCTCGTTTGTAAACTTTCTTATGTTCTTATGTTCTGATGATAACAGCAGCCTTAAAAACTGCACTAAAGCAAGCAGTAAATGTCCTAAATAGCGTTTCACTGTAAATATTAAAATACACTTCCATATGAAATGTGTCGCCTGATAAAGGTCTGCAAGTTTTGATACTCAAATTCCTTTTAGCCCTTTTCCACCTGCACACCCGAGCCAAACAGGTGCCAAGCCAGTGCTGTGCCAGCCGGATTCCAGCCTGGTACGGCTCGGGTAGCTTCAGCTGCTTTTACATAGAGAGAAGTGAGCTGATGTATTACGTATGCTGCGCAAAGAGGAGACGAGAGAACTCTACTGAAGTTTTTTTTTCCTCCCACTTTGCTTGAGACTGTGGTTCAATCCCGTTTCTTTTAAATCTGCATTTGTTTAATAGACTTTCTCTGACGTTTATCTCCAGTTGCTGGATATTTGTATCCGCCCCTAGACGAACGAGCGCTTGCACCTCGCCAGTCAGTACGTTTACGCAACACATTAAAGCGCAACAGATGGTAGTCTAGTCATCTGGATATTGCCTTTGCATTTCTTGATAAGAATAAAAGCATGGTGTCTGCGACCCACTTTTTAAAACACAGGAATGGTATTTCATTGTAAAGAATAAGCATTAGTGGCTGCTGGACGGCTGCTAAAATGTCAACGTATCCACAATTTTCATTTAACTGCTGTAGACTGATCTAATCAGTTCAATATAACGGCCCTCCTGACTGATAATACACACACACACACAGGATAATAATGGCCAATCCCTTATATTTTTAGATTACACAGGATACTGCAAGTATACTTGTGACAAAATAGCATGGTTTTAGTAGACTATTTGTATTATATAATATGTTATTTTGGCATAAATACTTGCAGTATACTACTTTTATTTTATTTTTTTGTAAGAGATTGCCTTTGAATATCCCTGGGAGTTGTAAGTGGTGAGCCGAGAATACAGAGACTAAATTAGAAATAAATAAATAAATCAATTCTGTGACACGGACACCAAGGGTGCCAAATATGACCCGACTGGTTTTGAAATGGCCATGAAAACCTACCCCACTAAATTTAGTTTAAACAAGAAACTGTCAGCCACTCTTACTGACTGTGGGGAAAATTAATTATTAAATATAACTATAACGATTTAACTGTTTATATGGAGAAAATACTGAAAACAGTGATTTGAATTATTGTAAAACAACTTTTTACATGAAACTAAATCGATACATGTATTTTAATATAGACTGTTAGTAAAATGTTTTCCTAAAATGTTATAGTTAAGTTAAAAGGGTGAAACAGTGTATTGAGATGACAGATTTGGTTGTGTATATCCAATCTGGAATCAAACTATTCATATTGGACTGAGCAACACAGATTTACAAGTCTAATGAAAATCCAAGTCAGATTAAGGAAGTTATGAGAACAAGTTTTACATCATTCATTTAAAAATTAGGTAACTAATTTAAAAAACCTTTGAAGTTAAAAAAAACCTCTTTCAGATATCAGCCACCAATCAAAGAACTTCTTTTGAGAAAGACAGTGATTGGCTGAGAGTGCAAACACACCCCTTTGGCGAAAGTTTAAGAAAAGTTTTTTGTGCTCCAGAAGCGGATCTAGAAAATTCATCTACCTGTGACCGTTTGCTTAGAGGACCAAACTACCCTTTCGTGTGGATACTCTGCTCAAATTTTTTGAAAACTTTTGGGGAAAAAAACTTGAACTAAAGGAAACTTTGAAAGCTCTGAAAACTGAAAAGGTCAAACAAATTGTGTTTAATTTAATATTGCCAGCCGAGGAAACTATGTGGGGTAGCGTAAGATGGACTATTATTATATTTGTTCATTATACCTTACAATAAGGAGCACGGTTATTAAAATCTTCAGCTGAAGATCAACGTGGGATATTCAATAACTTTGATTCCAAGAGAACACCACTTCCTTCTTCAAAAGACACTCTGACAAAATCTGGAATGGATTGAAACTTGGCTAACCATTGGGATTTTTTGCTACACAAGTGGAATTCTTCATTGACTGAGTTTAGACCTGAGTTGGTGCAACCTCCTATATTTCATCAATGTTAAATCAATTGTTTCATTCTGGAAAAAAGTTGCCAGTTTTATAAGTATAAAGTATAAAAAAGTAAAGTATACAATTGAAAGCTTTAATTTAGCCAGAACTGGCAATGCATACTTAAATAATAACTTGTGAGGATACTGGGCCATGTATAACATATAGAACGTATGTATGCATGACAGCACAGAAGGACTATCGTCATTCTAATGATTACTACTGTTACTAATAAAAATGAAATGATTATTATGCTAAACAAGAAACATTTGCAAGCAAGAATTTGTTTTGCTGATTTAGCTTTTATTAAAAATCCGCAGAATGAATGTGCTGCAAAATATATAATATACAAGTGGTGCTTCATTCAAAAATAAAAGCTCAAATGTGTTGCTTCAAAAATGTACCTTGAAATCCATTATCAACATTAAGTTTAAATTATAATCCTGTTTGAGTTGATTGAGCGTGGCAACCTGAAATTGATCGCTGGTTCAAATCCAGGCTATGCCATGGCCGACTGTAGCCAGGAGCTCCGAGGGGGCGGCGCACAATTGGTCGAGCGCCGGCTGGGTTGGGAGGGCTTAAGTTGGCAGCGACCAGCGACTCCTGTGGCAGCCGGGCGCCTGTGAATTTCTGGCAGAACTGCGTTTCCTCCGACGTGACAGGTCCAATAGGCTTCGCTGTTGGCTTGCAGTATGAAAAGAGGATGTCGGCTGACATGCTTTTCAGAGGACACGCATATTTGACTTCGTCTCTCCCAAGTCAACATGGGACTTACAGCGCCAAGACAAGGTCTTAAAAACAATGGGATATTCCAAATTGGGTGGGTCATTTTTATATATATATATATATATATATATATATATATATATAGAGAGAGAGAGAGAGAGAGAGAGAGAGAGAGAGAGAGAGAGAGAGAGAGAGACCGCTGTCTAATGAGTTATGAATATTTTTAACATTTACTTCCTTATACATTACTGTGAAAACAAGGTGTACCGATATTTTGGTAAGACTTGCTGTGACAGGATGGCGCAAGGGATGAGGCCAAGAGACAGACTTCAGTTAAAAAAAAGGACTTATTAACAAAACAAATGGTTCCAAACACACATAAATAAAGCAAAACGTACAAATTTCCCAGGCTGGGCTTTACCCTTCACTGGAGCTCAAACTAAAACAAAAAAAACAAGCAACACAAACCACCTTGCTTCTTCAGCTACCTCCTCTAAATGAGGAGCTGAGGCCTCTTTTTGTCAGGTGGCTGGGTGCTGACTGATTGTTAATTACACCAATCAACCCCCAACCACCTGAACACAATAAACCTGGGCAGGGAGGGGAATTTAACCTCATCCCTGCCAATATTTACAAGGGCAGAGCTCTGCCACACTCGAAGGGACGTTTTTAGACAGAGTGTTCCTGGTTGCCATCTTAGATAAAACATCAAATTGGTACAGTATTTACTTCTGCTACATATGATATATAGTGTCTTACCACATGATCCTTGAGTTCTGTTAAGAGGAATGAGGCCATGACATATTGAGGCAGAAAAGGCACAGTGGTTCAGATACTGGTTGCCTTCATCATCACATACAATAGGTCCAGCTGTGCCACAGTTTGTAATTTCTTTACATATGCACATGCTGTTATTCTGCATCTCCCATTCTTCACACCCTGGACATTAAATAAAGGTAGGACAGATTTAACACATATTTAATGTAATCGTAGAAGAAATTATTTTAACGATCTCAATTCTAGGCCCTGACCCACCCGTTAATCGCAAATTACAAAGCTGGTGCTGAGAGTGGCTTTTTTTGTCTGACAGAAGGTTATTCTTTTTACCCTATAGGGAACCTGCCATTAAAATGACTTACTTTTTTAATGAGAGATCCACGGCTTTACTGTAGGTATGTTTGTATTGTTTATGTGTTTCAAATGAATAAAATCTTATTCTGAAAGTAATACTAACACACTGCTCCAGTACACTGGTGAAATAACAATGACTTACTTGTATTATTATCAGTATTTGGTTTTTATCGGGAGAAAAAAATAGAGGCCGATTCAAAATCTATTTTTTAAAACGTCCTAAACGCTCCGCGCAGTAATACCTGTGTGTTGCTACTTGCTGGGACTTTTTCCTGTGGGTTGTAGTCTAATTCAATGGTTTAGAATGCCTATCAGCCAATCAGGATGTAGACAGCTCCCAAACCATTTTATAAATAACCATATTAATACTTGCCTGTATCTCTTACATCTTTATTTACTGTATAGACAGACGGTACATATCATTTTTTACATGTCAAACTTTTTTGGTAATAAGTGCTTTTATGGTTCATATTAACACGGCCTCTCATAGATTACACAGTAATTTAAAAGTTTTGTTAAGAGGTGGAGGTCAGGATCGAACCAGCCATCCCAGCACTGCAGCACAACTCTGACACCGCTGTACAAGCAGGCTTATTGTGTCCTGTGTTCCCTCACCTCCAGCTATGAACCCTACAATACAATATACAATTTATACATCGTATCAACTATACAATTTACTCATTGCTTCCATCTACAGTACCGTCAAGGGAACTAAAAAAAAAAGCTTGCAGGACTTGAGAAACTTGAGCTCAAATGTAATGTCAAGAGTTAGTATATTTAATAACTCTAAAAGCAAAGCATTCTTCTACTTGTACACAACAGCAATGCATTTAGAATGTGAAGATCTACTTTGTGTTATTTGCATAACTTTGATTAAAGTCTAATAAGTCATTTATTATTGGGTTTGAAATTTGCGATTAGCAGGTGGGTCAAAGTTTTGATTTGGTTCAGGTCCTAGTTAGCATCGTTCTACATACCACACATTGGAATATTACAGTATTCCCATCGTACTGCAGGACTGGATGTATAGCACCACGGGCCAGCATTATCATTATTTGGATTTCTGTGTCAATGGATGGGAAAACATTTTTATTTTTTTAATATATGTATCCAGTTTTATGTAGTAGTTAGCAGCAGTATAATTAGTTATACAATAAAAGGTTAAGCTCATTGTGACAGGATGGACGTGTGATGATGTCAGGACAGATGCAGGAACAAAAACAAAACAAGGTACTACAGTGGAAAATGTGCAGCGGCACCATTTAAACACAAAAATAAATAAAATATTTAAAACAAATAGAAACACTTGTTTAATAAATTAAACAAAACAAATCACAAACACAAATAATACAATTACAGGTCAGTCTGGGCGATTGCCTTCACTGTTCCTATATATTATTTTTAAATCCTTTTTCGTTTAACTCCTCTGCTCTCCCGTACTCTTCTCTGTACACACCCACCTCGAGCAGGGAAAACTGCAGGGCTTTTATACCATGGCCGAGGGGTTTAACTAGCTAGTAATTATTCTATCACCCCTCGGCCACAATCTGCACAAGTTTATTAATTACTTCTGGCAGAGGACAAGCTACCACCTTGCCTCTGTCAGAACACGTTTTAAATTAAAACAATAACAAAACACACAACGCTTCGCCGTCATATATACAATAAATACATCATAATACAAACAAATACAAAACAATAAAATTGCACAGGAGTGGAGGGGGAGACCCCGTTCTAACATAAACACATACTGAACGGGCCTCGTCACCCTGTCACACTCACCTGCAGTAGTTTCTCTGTAGCCCCTTATCTGGGTCTGAGAGAGAAGAGTATTGCGGTACATGGGGGTGGTCACTATCCCAGTTCTGACAGGTTATATTCCGTTTTGTAACAGTTGTGCTTCCACGATATCCTATTCCTGACCCGTACTGACAGTCTTCACCTGTTTAAAAGACCTGTTTTATGATGTTTTTATGACTGAATAATATATATATATATATATATATATATATATATATATATATATATATATATATATACAGTGCCTTGCAAAAGTATTCAGACCCCTGACCAATTAAGAACATAAGAACATAAGAAAGTTTACAAACGAGAGGAGGCCATTTGGCCCATCTTGCTCGTTTGGTTGTTAGTAGCTTATTGATCCCAAAATCTCATCAAGCAGCTTCTTGAAGGATCCCAGGGTGTCAGCTTCAACAACATTACTGGGGAGTTGATTCCAGACCCTCACAATTCTCTGTGTAAAAAAGTGTCTCCTATTTTTATGTAATTACTGAATTACATATGGTACATTGAAATTTCGTTCTGTTCGATGTTTTATTTTAAAACACTTAAACTCAAAATCAATTATTGTAAGGTAACATTGGTTTTATGTTGGTAAATATTTTTAAGAAAAATAAAAAACTGAAATATCTTGCATGCATAAGTATTCAACCCCCACACATTAATATTTGTTAGAGCCACTTTTCGCTGCAATAACAGCTTTAAGTCTTTTGGGGTAAGTATGTACCAGCTTTGCACACAGTATTGGAATGATTTTGCCCCATTCTTCTTGGCAGATTTGCTCCAGGTTGTTCAGGTTGGTTGGACGATGCTTGTGGACCGCAATTTTCAAATAGTGCCACAGATTGTCAATGGGATTGAGATCAAGACTTTGACTGGGCCACTGTAGGACATTCACCTTTTTGTTCTTGAGCTTTGGCCTTGTGCTTGGGATCATTGTCCTGCTGAAAGGTAAATTTCCTCCCAAGCTTCAGTTTTTTAGCGGACTAAAGCAGATTCTCTTGCAGTATTTTCCTGTATTTTGCTCCATCCATTCTTCCTTCAATTGTAACAAGATGCCCAGTCCCTGCTGATGAGAAGCATCCCTACAGCATCCCTATGCTGCCACCACCATACTAGACTGCAGGGATGGTGTGTTTTGAGGCTTGGGCAGTGTTAGGTTTGCACCACACATAGCGCTTTGAGTTTTGGCCAAAAAGTTCTATCTTGGGCTCATCTGACCACAAAACCTTTTCCCACATCGCAGCTGGGTCACTCTCATGCTTTCCGGCAAACTCCAGACGTGCTTTCAGATGGTACTTTTTGAGTAAAGGCTTTTTTCTTGCCACCCTCCCATAAAGGCCAGTGTTATGCAGAGCTCTTGATATGGTTGACTGGTGCACATTTACTTCACTCCCAGCCACTGAACTCTGTAGCTCCTTCAAAGTGATTGTTGGCCTCTCTGTGACTTCGCTCACAAGTCTCCTTCTTGTTTGAGTGCTGAGTTTTGAGGGACGGCCTTTTCTTGGCAGTGCCTGGGTGGTGTAATGCAGCTTCCACTTCCTGATTATTGATCCAACTGTGCTCACTGGGATATCCAAACACTTGGATATTATTTTGTACCCTTTCCCTAATCTATGCATTTGTATTACTGTATCTCTAACTTCTGTAGAATGCTCTTTGGTCTTCATTTTCCTTCAGATTCACAGCCTTACCAATGATCCTTCAACAGTGGAGTTTTTATCCAGAAAATGTGACAGCAACTTTAATGGTTCATAGGTGGAGGCCAATGGTAAGGTAATTGTGTCCTCGTTAGGGCAATTACTTTCATCGGTGCAAACTGGGAGCTTCAACAGCACAGGGGTTGAATACTTATGCAAGCAAGATATTTCAGTTTTTTATTTTTCTTAAAATATTTACCAACATAAAACCAATTTCACCTTACAATAACTGATTCTGAGTTTCAGTGTTTAAAAATAAAATATCATACAGAACGAAATTTCAATGTACCATTTGTAATTCAGTAATATGACAGAATTGGTCAGGGGTCTGAATACTTTTGCAAGGCACTGTGTATATATAAACACACACACACTTTCCCACATCCAGGTGGGGGGGGGGGGGGGGGGGGTGTTATTTGGTTAAATCAGTGAAATCACACCAAGTACCACTGGAAAAGGTGTGAAAGCCTCTAAAGTACTTATTTTCAACTCTGGCCCTCAAGATCTATTCCATTCCTGGTCTTTGTCACAACCATTGCCTCTTAACAGGTTCAATTAATTTTAGAACCTGCTTGGAGTAAAAACCTGGACTGGAATCGATGTCGAAGGCCAGAGTTGTGCAATAGTATTACTGATGCCTGTAGATCATAAGAAATTAACTGACTTTTCATAAATCACATCATTTGTAGAATCCATGCATGAATAAGTATTGGATTTGTTATTTATGGTTTATGAACAATTTAAGGAGGATTATAATCCAGATCAGTTGATACAGACAGCTCTACTTGATCGGAGAAAATACAGAAACTGCTTGAATAATATCTTTACTGTCCATGAGAATTCCATCCTTGAAAGATTCACTTTCAAGGAATGTTTGGTCAAGTAAAACCTTCTGGCTTTTAAACATCTTAACAGTCAGAAATTGCTCTCTGGATGCTAGCAGTGCTAACTTGCTGTCACTGAAGACAAAATGCTGTTTGTTAGCTCTCTGTTAGCACAAATATAAGGTTCTGAAAAATGAGGGTTACCCTGGTAGAAATCTTGAACAGGATCCTTTATAAGATCTTGTAGCCAACTGATGAAGTTGCAAACAATTGGTTTTATTAATCCTTATACTATCCCTGTAGAGTTATTTGAATAAACAGCAACAGCGTGCTAATGGGTATAGTTGCTGTGTTAATATTTATTATTATGATTATCATTTACCTTTTTAAAATCAGTCTCTCTCTCTCAGCGCCCGTGGACATAGGTAGGTTACATGTATTTTTCATTTAACCATCCCTTGACTGGCATTAAAAAGACTGAAATTTACTTAACCGTTTATTTCAAATAACTGGTGGAGTGAACATGTGCATCAAGGATGCGAGATCCCAAAAAATACATGACAGAAAAAAAGGGATGACCTCCAACATTTACTGGAACAAAAACCAAACACAGTCCCGCAACAAAAATAAAGAAAAGAAACGATCTCACCAGCGACTCCTGGGTACCCACTTGCTTGAAGATCCTCCTCCTCGGTCGATAGGCGATGTGAAAAGGTAATCCAGAAGAAAAATGAACTTTAAAAAAGACCATCAGAAAACGTGGTGCATTCAAACCGGCACCAGGCTTTAGTGATCATCCTGCAGAAGAGGTGGGCGACCCCAGCTAAATAAAGCTTGAACCTGGCTCGAAGCACTTGCTGATGTAAAAAACAAAAATGACTTCCAACAAGAACGACATTGGGAAGTAACCAGTATAGCTCTGCCGAGACTGACCTCTGTATGTAAACCGAGGTCAAGAGCAACTAAACAGATACGGAAGGAACTCACAAGGCAAGTAAGGAGCTCCTCCACATGACGTAAAAAAAGATACTATTTATACTAGCCTAAACAATCTTTCAATTACAGCATCCGGGAAATAGGAAATGAAAGCACAATCGAATACAATAATGATAATGAACCCCCGAAATGTATTGGGAACATGGCCAGGCTTCCGTGCTGCGCATGGTGCATTTATTGCACCAAACAGAACTGATTTTTTTTTATTATTATTATTATTTATGTGGTGGTGCCACAGACCTACAGGAACTTCTTTCACATTTTGTTGTGTCAGTGCCTCAGAGTTTCATGCATTTAAATGAGGATTTTTTTCCACTTATCAACACACCATACTCCACACTGTTAAGAGGAAAAAAGTTTTTATTGAGGAAGAAATGCTGTAATGACATGGTGGAAGCACCTTTGGCAGCAATTACAGCTGTGAGTCTGTTGGGATAGGTCTCTACCAAATTTGCACACCTAGATTTGCCAATATTTGACCATTCCTCTTTACAAAACTGTTCAAGCTCTGTCAAGTTCCTTGGGGAGCGTTGATGGACAACAATCTTCAAGTCATGCCACACATTTTCGATTGGTTTTAGGTCTGGGTTCTGACTGGGTCACTCAAGGACATTTACCTTTTTGTTCCTTAGCCACTCCAGTGTAGCTTTGGCTGTGTGCTTTGGGTCGTTGTCCTGCTGAAAGGTGAACTTCCCTCCCAGTTTCGAGCTTTCTTGCAGAAGGCAACAGGTTTTGCTCAAGGACTTCTCTGTACTTGGGTATGCTATGCTGTGTTGGGTTTGCACCAAACATAACGCTTTGCATTTAGGCCAAAAAGTTACATTTTAGTTTCGTCAGACCACAAAACTTTTTGCCACATGGCTACAGAATCTCCCGAGTGTTTTTTGCATACTTCAAAACGGGATTCAAGGTGGGCTTTCTTGAGTAAAATACAGGCCAGATTTGTGGAGAGTTTGGGATATTGTTGTCACATGCACACTTTGACCAGTCTTGGCCATAAAAGTCTGTAGCTCTTGCACAGTTGCCATTGGCTTCTTGGTAGCCTTTCTGATCAGTCTCCTTCTTGCTCGGTCGGGACGGGCTGATCTAGGCAGGGTCTTGGTGGTGCCATACACCTTCCACTTCTTAATAATCACCTTGACCGTGCTCCAAGGGATATTCAAGGCCTTTGATATTTTTTTAATACCCATCCCCTGATCTGTGCCTTTCAACAACTTTGTCCCGGAGTTCTTTTGAAAGCTCCTTGGTGCTCATGGTTGAGTCTTTGCTTTGAAATGCACTACCCAGCAGAGGGAACCTACAGGAACTGCTGAATTTATCCTGAAATGCGATTGGTTACACCTGAGCTAATTTAGGATTGCTATTACAAGGGAGGTGGACACTTATCCAACCAAGCTATTTCAGTTTTTATTTTTAATTAATTTTCTACAAATTTCTATAATATTTTTTTCACTTGGAAATTGTGGGGTAGGATGTGTAGATAAATAAAAAAAAACTTTAATGCATTTTAATTCCAGGCTATAAGGCAACAAAAGGTGAACATTTTGAAAGGGGGTGTAGACTTTCTATAGTATATAGTATATAGCACTGTATAACGAGAGGTCAAAGTCCAAGACATATTTAGAAAGCTCTTAGTTGGCTTCCTATACATGTTCAATAGTAAATAAGGGTTGATCTGTGTTTTTTAAGGAGGTATAAGCAGTTAAAGCAGTATAATTTGACCAATAACAATTGGTCAAAGTCCAAGACATATTTAGAAAGCTCTTAGTTGGTTTCCTGGTTCGAATTTGAGCTATTTCCCTGCCGGCTGTGGTCTGAAATCCCAAAGGGCAGTACGCAATTGGTCGGGTGCCGTCCAGGTGGAGAGGGATTTAGAGATTTTTTTCCAGAGATTTTTTTGCATTTATTGTTAATATTATTACTTCACATTATTAGTTTATTCATTGACTTTATTGATTTTCTATGAATAAATGTTAATATCAGTGAGCTGCAATATACCAAGTTTAAAACATATCTGCCGGTATATATTTGTATTCTCCTCTTGAGGATAACAGATAAAAACACATGTTTAAGTGAGTACCCACAATGTATAGAGCAACCCGACCCCCATTGTGTGGGGTGGAAATAGTGAATTACTGTAGGGTTAAAACCTTGCTTTTGTGGTGATGGCAATAACATAGTTTTTAGTAATTAATTGTTATACATTATGCAGTTTTTTTTTTTTGCGATAATAAATACATTAAACTTACAAGAAAATTCCTTGGCAAGAAGCATCAGGACCAGGAAAATGACATAATCTTGTTTCCACTTCATTTTGTTCTTTAATGTTCCCAAGAATCTGAAGGAAAAAAAAGAACATCCCACGATTAAAAGAAAATGATTGTGTATGAAGATACTTAAATAAAATGAACTTGCATTACAAAATCTCCCATTAGTTTTGTACTTGTTAATATTCTTGAAGCAATAGCATTTAGACCAGATGCACTTCTCAGAAGGTATTGATATTTTTTTGTTAGAATTAAACAATCATAGTCTATTTAAATTATTATTTTATTCTGAATACATCAAGAAAAGAATATGGGACTTATGCACCTTCCTATTGGTAGATGCTAGAGATGTAGACTGCGTCCATCGTCTGGTTTACCTTTGCTTAGGAATAAATACTGTTTTTATGCAACTTGCACAATCAAAAAACATCTCTGCTGCTAAGTGGAGCGAACAAAAAAAAGAAGCCAAGTTAGAAGCAGCAATTGTGTGAATCTTGGGCTCCAGCACCTTTCCAAATGTGTCTATTTGCTTGACAAGGCTGCCCTACCTGCTTCTCCTAACTTGTGCTTTTGTGTTTGGTATCACCACCTTAAAACGGCTGTGCGTTTTTCTAACTTGTTTTTTACATTGCCACTGTTTTATAGATATGACTTTTTGTACTTGATGAATAATGTGAGGAAAGAGATTGGAGAATGCACATGGTAAGCAGACAGAGATGAGAGTAAGATAGCAGTGTAAGAGCAAATGTACATCTACATCTCTCAGTGGTGAAAACAATATGTATATTGTGATAGGTATTTCCATAGGTCCAACAGTATACAATGCTGTAGTTAAAAAGGTCAATCTGCATGTCAGTTCTAAAGAGTAGTATATTGGCATTATAATGGTGGTAAAAAGCATGATTATTCTCGTTGATATAGTGATGTTATGAAGTTAGGCAAATGTAACGTGCAAGTCCACTGTCAGTAGGAAGATGTTAAGTTAAAGAATGCATCAATAGCGGTACTGCAGAGAGATCGTTACCAGGTCCTGACGAGCTTCAACTGAGTGGCGACTGTGAAATGACAAATTCAGTGCAGTTTCTTCTTTCTCTGATTTCAGAGATGGAAACTTGAAAATGTCATCAATAGTTGTGCCGTTGCCGGTAGCACTTGTAAGAAATAACGACTGTTGTTGATTGTAATTGTGCTTTTCAGCTTCCAATGCAACTCTGATGACACATACTAACAAACTAACAACATACTGTCACTGGTAGAAGAGGTACATGGATGCCCTTTACAATTTCACAGGTCTAAAGCAATAACAATTGCACTACGGGAATCGTAAAGGCATTTGTTTCTAGAGTATAACATGTTTGTACATAAAAATATGTTTTAATATTTTTGTTTTTTTCACAAGACAAAACAAATAGATGCAAACTGACGTTCAATAAATTTATTTCAACAGATCCCCAACACACACAGGTGCCTGTTGGTTACCGCTATCTTGAAATATGCAACTGTTCAAGAAAACCAGCAGCCACAGGGGGTCCCCGGGACCGAGTTTGAGAAGCCCTGATATAGGGGGACCCGGTTGTTAAGGAGGAGACTGAGAGAGTCCCTAGCAACAGAGCAGCATGACTATGTTCTGAGATACTTTAACCTGTGAAAGTCCCTAATGTTCAATTAGACAAGAAAACATTCTGTACCTGAATGTCAGCCTCTTACCTGTCAGTTTTTTGCCACTGGTTCTTTTCTTTGTTAGCTGTGGTGGCGATTTGATCCATTTAACCAGAGCATTTGCTGCTGTTCAGAACTCATTGCAAATACTTTGAATGTAAATTATAAATGTATTTTATATTGGAAATATATATAAGCTGTATGGATTTGTGAATAGTGATCTTATACAAAAGTTAAATACATTTTATTCCACTTAGTACTGTACTGTCCATTGTTAGTCTATAGAAATTGTTAGACTAAGTTAGTCTGTACTTTGTATCCTCTAGAGGGCAGCAGCAGTTATTCTGGGTTGTTGATATTGAGATCATTTTTAGTATGCAGATGGGGACCAATTGGTATTAGCTTGCATAGCCTACTGGTTTACCACTGTGTGGGAGTGTCCTTTCAGAAGAACAAACGGCAGGCACAGGCAGCAATTCAACAGCCAATAGACCAAAGTATTTATTTTACCTTTATCACAAAGCGAACTGAAAACAATAATAAAAATAAATGCACTTTCACCCTGTACGGGTTGCTAACTATCTTGCTTTTGGCCCTATCTAGGCTAACAAAACAAAACTGAATCCGTAAACACAAAACATAAACTTGGCGGAATGTCTAACACAGGTAAGGCAAATGTTCTTTTTTTACAGTTTATCCCGAATCCCTATCACCGATACGAGAACATTCGTTTACCGTGCTCTTTCCTCCCCTCTACAGGACACCCGAGGAACCACAGGTAAGTAGGTCAAAGTAGGTAAGTAAATTCAGGTAAGTAATCCAGGCAAGAAGATCCCGGAGTGCTGACTGTGGCGGCCCCTAGGGGTGAAACAGATGGCCGGACAAGAGGGTGCTCATCCAGCACGGAAAACGCCGGTCTGCATGTTGTCACGGTTCCCCGCAGCGTTTTGGCGGCCCCTCCTGGAACACAGGGTTGTTGCAGCAGTTGAACTTGGTGTGTTCAATAAAGCAGCGTTTAAAAGATGTGAGTTTTTTTGGTCTTAAGTGTCTTTGTTTCTGCACAGGAGTACACACGGTAAACAATTTCTAATCCCTTTGGTAGACTCCAAATAAGTAGCACAGCACAAACTCTTTCTTCCACTGGTATTTATTATACTCACTCACAACCAAACAGTATAAACAAAGTAATACCTTCTGCCTAACACTCGTAATATAATCTCAGCAGGTTTTAAACATTCGTAAAGACTTTCATAGGTTCACTCAAGAACTTAACCAGAGATCCTAGCAATCGCTTCATGTGGTCCTCCCATCTTGCAAACAAAGCACTGACCTCGAGACCTTCTGCTGGTCTTCCTTTTATACCCTGGGAGCCCTGCCCTTTCCTGCTTAAAGTGCAGGGCATCCTGGGAATCGTAGTTTTTTTCTATACGCGCTGTTCCACCAGCATCTCTTAAAGACACATGACCTCTTACTATCACAATGGTTAGTGCTCTGCTTTCAGTTCATTGCAGTTGACCCTATATGATTTTTTATTATGATTTGTGTTTTTTTTTTGAATAATTTTTTTTTTTTATGCATACCGATGCATACCGCCCTGCAGGTTTGTACAGGCCTACTCTTCTAAACTACTAAATGCATCCTCCTCCACAGCTAAACATTGTGCTTGCTGATTGTTAGAAATTAAAACCGTCTCTGGTTGAACTTCAACCTATAATGTCATCATCAAAGCGAGCAGACACTGCGCATGCAGCTCTGCTTTACTCAATCAGAATGCTGGCCAGCGCAAGAGTCAGTGTGCTGAAAAAGAACGAGAACGAGATGCTTCTGGGAAATGTAATGGAGTAACATGACCACTATTTTCTAAACAAATGAAATTGAGTAAAAGTACGAGTATGCCAAAAATAAAGAACTTAAGTAAAGCACAGATCCAGTTAAAACAGCTGGCAGGGTTTTTTTTTTTTTGTTGTTTTTTTTAACTTCTTAAACGTAACTTCAATGAGTCTTAGAATCAGTCTTATATTATTATTCCTTAGCAGAATCCCTTATCCAGGGCAACTAACAATTATTGCAATTTATTTATCTTTTTCACCACTAAAGAGTATAACAGCAGTGTCTCCCGCCTGGGATTGAACCCGCAACCCTCTGGTTATTTAAAACAGGCCCTTAATGAACTCCGGAGTTCAGGGTAACACATTGGTTGCTATCATTGGGCAATGCAATCCAAAGTCAGTTTTACTTTAGTAATTACAGCAGTCGCAGAGTATCTGGAAGGGTTTTGCTGTTTTGTATTGTTAGTGCTATATTAACTTAATGGGGAATGTCACAGAGACGGCCGAAGTGGGCGGCGTCAGAACCAGGAAAGGTAATGAAATACACAAAACACAGGACGGATGAAATGAAATGATGAAGACGCCTGTTGGCGCCGGTTTAATACAAAATAAAAGGTTTAACAAACACGAAAAACACAGGACACGGCACTCTACGCCAAAATAAATAGACAAACAAAAACAGACTACTACTACTAATTTCCTCCGTCTCCAATCCCGTTCTCCGCTCACCGAACACCCAACAACCAGTATGTGCCAACGTGCATCTATATATACTGTTGTGCTGGGATTCAATTACCAATTAATTATTCACTTGAATCCCAGCACGTGAATTAATAAAGTGCAATTCCCCGTGCTCACATATTACTACATTTTACTTGCACGTGAAGTGCTGTGCAATCCTCGTGCCTAAATACACATATACATTTTTAAACACTCGTGTTACACAGACCCGTTTATATCCCGTGTACCAATGTCTATACACCAACATTTAAACACACCACACGCAACACATAACAGATAATATACACAGGGGCGGGCACTTTGTCACATATACCCCCTCCTGTGCAAAGCACACATGGCCTCAATGGCCACCTCCCCCCTTAAAAGCCCAAAAGTCCCGCCCAAAGTCCTTGGCCAGGACCAGAGGCTTCCAGGGGCCCACAGGTCGTAATGCTGTCAGCAGGGTAGCATTCTCCTGCCAGGGTAGTCCTAGCAGCGGAAAGGCTGCTTGGGGTGTGGTCTCCTGACCTTCCCCCTCCTTCGGCGCCGGCAGCTCCCCTTGGTGGGGCTTCAACCACCGTTCTTCCTGCAGGGAAGAAACTGCAGAGGGAGCAGGTCTCCGGACCTCCCCCACGATCTCCGGCGGAGAAACTGCTGCTGGGGTTGGCGGTCTCCAGACCTCCTCCCCCTCCTCTGGCAGCGAAACTGCTGCTGGGGTTGGCGGTCTCCAGACCTCCTCCCCCTCCTCCGGCAGCGAAACTGCTGCTGGGGTTGGCGGTCTCCAGACCTCCTCCCCCTCCTCCGGCAGCGAAACTGCTGCTGGGGTTGGCGGTCTCCAGACCTCCTCCCCCTCCTCCGGCAGCGAAACTGCTGCTGGGGTTGGCGGTCTCCAGACCTCCTCCCCCTTCTTCGTGGCCGGCAGCTCCCCTTCGTGGGGTTCCGGCCACAGTACTTCCGGCTGTGATGCGGAGCGGCGGGCAACCCCAGGCGATGCAGAGCGGCGGGCAACCCCAGGCGATGCAGAGCGGCGGGCAACCCCAGGCGATGCAGAGCGGCGGGCAACCCCAGGCGATGCAGAGCGGCGGGCAACCCCAGGCGATGCAGAGCGGCGGGCAACCCCAGGCGATGCAGAGCGGCGGGCAACCCCAGGCGATGCAGAGCGGCGGGCAACCCCAGGCGATGCAGAGCGGCGGGCAACCCCAGGCGATGCAGAGCGGCGGGCAACCCCAGGCGATGCAGAGCGGCGGGCAACCCCAGGCGATGCAGAGCGGCGGGCAACCCCAGGCGATGCAGAGCGGCGGGCAACCCCAGGCGATGCAGAGCGGCGGGCAACCCCAGGCGATGCGAGCGGCGGGCAACCTTGGGCGATGCGCGGCGGGCATCCTTGGGCGAAGCGAGGCTGGCATCCTTGGGCGAAGCGAGGCTGGCATCCTTGGGCGAAGCGAGGCTGGCATCCTTGGGCGAAGCGAGGCTGGCATCCTTGGGCGAAGCGAGGCTGGCATCCTTGGGCGAAGCGAGGCTGGCATCCTTGGGCGAAGCGAGGCTGGCATCCTTGGGCGAAGCGAGGCTGGCATCCTTGGGCGAAGCGAGCATCCTCTGGGCGAAGCGAGGCTGGCATCCTTGGGCGAAGCGAGGCTGGCATCCTTGGGCGAAGCGAGGCTGGCAGTCAGGACAAGCTGGGGTGCGGGTGTTGGCCCTCTTTTCGGCCACTGCAGCCGGGAGGTTCTTCCCCGTGCTTCCCTCAGCAGCCTATGCAAGGGCTGCTGAGGACCGCCAGCATCTAGTCCTGGCCCTTGTGGTGCAGGGAGAGGCAGCTCCTGCTCCTCTCCCCCTGATGGAGGTGGAGGCAGAGGAAGCTCCAGCTCCTCTCCTCGTGATGGTGGGGGAAGTGATACCAGCAGGCATTCACCCTCTGCTGGTGGGGGAAGTGATACCAGCAGGCATTCACCCTCTGCTGGTGGGGGAAGTGATACCAGCAGGCATTCACCCTCTGCTGGTGGGGGAAGTGATACCAGCAGGCATTCACCCTCTGCTGGTGGACAGGGACCCAGCAGGCATTCACCCTCTGCTGGTGGAAGTGGCGGAGGCAGAGGCAGCTCCTGCTGCTCTCCCCCTGCCGGTGGAGGTCCTGCCATTCTGATACCATGCCCGTGCAAGTGGCGGACGAGCCTCCTGCTAGCTCCTGGGTCTCCTGAAGTGGATACGACCACCTCGGCAGTCTCCCGCTGCTGGACTCACTTGCCTCCTGCCTCTGCTAGGGAGTGGCGGAGGCAGAGAGCTTCAGCTCCTGCTGCTCTGCTCCTGCCGGTGGAGGTGGCGGAGGCAGAGGCAGCTCCTGCTGCTCTGCCCCTGCCGGTGGAGGTGGCGGAGGCAGAGGCAGCTCCTGCTGCTCTCCCCCCTGCCGGTGGAGGTGGCGGAGGCAGAGGCAGCTCCTGCTGCTCTGCTCCTGCCGGTGGAGGTGGCGGAGGCAGAGGCAGCTCCTGCTGCTCTGCTCCTGCCGGTGGAGGTGGCGGAGGCAGAGGCAGCTCCTGCTGCTCTGCTCCTGCCGGTGGAGGTGGCGGAGGCAGAGGCAGCTCCTGCTGCTCTGCCCCTGCCGGTGGAGGTGGCGGAGGCAGAGGCAGCTCCTGCTGCTCTGCGCCTGCCGGTGGAGGTAGGAGCGGCGTGTAGTCTCCTGGTGGTGGAGGTGGGAGCGGTGTGTAGTCTCCCCTTGATACAGGGGACTGGTGCGGCTCTCCCTCACTTGCAGGGGACTGGTGCGGCTCTCCCTCCCTTGCAGGAGACTGGTGCGGCTGTGGAGACAGCGGTGGGACCTCTGCCTTCCTCTTCCCCTTTCCCCTTCTCTGCCACCTCCTCACCTTCCTCTCCTGCGGCAGTTCCTCCTCTCCTTCCTGGTAGGGGCAGCGCACCACCGGGTGCCCAAACTCCCCACAGGCAAGGCACCAGCCCTGGTCCTCCAGACCACCGAGGAACTCCTCCAGGTCCTGGCAGCCATCTCTCCAGTCCCAGCCTTCCATGTTTTTTATTTTTTTTTGTTGCTTGCTGTGGTTTTTTTTTTTTTTTTTTTTTTTTTGACAAAACACCTCTCCTGGTCTGACGCTTGGAGGCGCTGTTATCCCACGCAGGACACCACGTGTCACAGAGACGGCCGAAGTGGGCGGCGTCAGAACCAGGAAAAGGAATGAAATACGCAAAACACAGGACGGATGAAATGAAATGATGAAGACGCCTGTTGGCGCCGGTTTATTACAAAATAAAAGGTTTAACAAACACGAAAAACACAGGACACGGCACTCTACGCCAAAATAAATAGACAAACAAAAACAGACTACTACTACTAATTTCCTCCGTCTCCAATCCCGTTCTCCGCTCACCGAACACCCAACCCCCAGTATGTGACAACGTGCATCTATATATACTGTTGTGCTGGGATTCAATTACCAATTAATTATTCACTTGAATCCCAGCACGTGAATTAATAAAGTGCAATTCCCCGTGCTCACATATTACTACATTTTACTTGCACGTGAAGTGCTGTGCAATCCTCGTGCCTAAATACACATATACATTTTTAAACACTCGTGTTACACAGACCCGTTTATATCCCGTGTACCAATGTCTATACACCAACATTTAAACACACCACACGCAACACATAACAGATAATACACAGGGGCGGGCACTTTGTTACAGGGAATTAACAGTAACAAATATGGTCAAATCAGAAAAACTGACATTATTTTCTTTAGACATTATTTATTTGTTTGATTATAATAACTGCGGGTGGGCACAGAGGGGCTCTGTGACAGCGTCAAGAGGCGTGGCTGGGAAAGATTGCTATGGGGGACGCAGAACGCCCCTGTGCAACTCTCTACAGGTGACTGGCGAGCAGATGCTGCAGGAGGCGCCTCCTTGTAGGGATGAAGTGGCGTGTTCGGCACCTAAGCACCGAGCACACAGGGTATGCCTGTCTTCCTGCGGGATGTTAGTCCCACAGGCCTCGCAGCATGAAACCCAGCCCTGCCTGTCATCGCTGGGTCGCACAGTGTGCGAAGTGTGTAACACGGGGGCCTAGCACTGAGCGCACGAGTGCAAAACCACCCCACGTAGAGCATGTACTAGTTGCAACAAGTACCGTGTGCACCGAGCACCGTGCAGCGCCTGGTACAATACACACAGCATGCACCGAGCACTGTGCAGCGCCGGGTACAATACACACAGCGTGCACTGAGCACCGCCGGATACAATACACACAGCGTGCACCGAGCACCGTGCAGCGCCGGGTACAATACACACAGCGTGCACCGAGCACCGCCGGGTACAATACACACAGCGTGCACTGAGCACCGTGCAGCGCCGGGTACAATACACACAGCGTGCACTGAGCACCGTGCAGCGCCGGGTACAATACACACAGCGTGCACTGAGCACCGCCGGGTACAATACACACAGCGTGCACTGAGCACCGTGCAGCGCCGGGTACAATACACACAGCGTGCACCGAGCACCGTGCAGCGCCGGGTACAATACACACAGCGTGCACCGAGCACCGCCGGGTACAATACACACAGCGTGCACTGAGCACCGTGCAGCGCCGGGTACAATACACACAGCGTGCACCGAGCACCGTGCAGCGCCGGGTACAATACACACAGCGTGCACTGAGCACCGCCGGGTACAATACACACAGCGTGCACTGAGCACCGCCGGGTACAATACACACAGCGTGCACCGAGCACCGTGCAGCGCCGGGTACAATGCACACAGCGTGCACTGAGCACCGTGCAGCGCCGGGTACAATACACACAGCGTGCACTGAGCACCGCCGGGTACAATACACACAGCGTGCACTGAGCACCGTGCAGCGCCGGGTACAATACACACAGCGTGCACCGAGCACCGTGCAGCGCCGGGTACAATGCACACAGCGTGCACTGAGCACCGCCGGGTACAATACACACAGCGTGCACTGAGCGCCGGGTACAATGCACACAGCGTGCACTGAGCACCGTGCAGCGCCGGGTACAATACACACAGCGTGCACCGTGCAGCGCCGGGTACAATACACACAGCGTGCACCGTGCAGCGCCGGGTACAATACACACAGCGTGCACTGAGCACTGCCGGGTACAATGCACACAGCGTGCACTGAGCACCGCCGGGTACAATACACACAGCGTGCACCGAGCACCGTGCAGTGCCGGAATCAATGGACACAGCGTGCACCGAGCACCGTGCAGCGCCAGCGCACTGCCTGTACCGGGTACTGTGTGTCAATGAGCACCTTGTGCACCGTGATACTGAAGTAGCATGGGCCGAGCACGCACCGCAAAATTTAAAAAACAGTTTTGATAGTAAGAGCTCAGTGACACCTACCAATAGGCAGGCCATTTTCGAATTGAAAGGGAACTTCCTTTCTGCCATCTAGTTGTTTTTAAACACACATATAGGAAGTTATATGAAGTCTATGAAAAATGCCATTGCCTGTGACCTTTGACCCCTCCTAGAAGTCAAACATGACAATTACTGGTAATACTATCTTACGGAGCACCGTCAGGTCATGGTTCATATTGAACATGTATAGTAAGTCATATGTGAGCTATACAAAAGTCCATCATCCTTAACCTCTGACCTTTCCTAATGCTCAAACTTTAAAAACTGGCTCATAACTCCTCAGAAATTGCAGATGGAGCTATAGTTGCTATTGAATACATGTAGAAAACCATTTGTGCTCTATGACAAATGTCTTTACCCCTAATATCTGTCGTCTGTGAAAGGTGCAGTGTCCATAAAACTGCCAATTTCTTTTTTTTTTTGACTGCCATTGCAAAACATTTTAAAGGCTTTATTATGTTTTGCACTAGGTGTTGCTCTTTACCTGCATGTATTTCCTGGAATGACATTGTTACACAGAAAACCAAGCTATAAAAGTTGTAATCAAAACTGTGTTGGTGACATTTAATCTATGTGGAGGTCAACTGTAACGTCAACTGGTTATCGTTTATGTTGAACACATATAGAAAGTGATATGTGGTCTTTGGAAATGATGAATGTAAATAAATATATAATAGCAAGAAAAATAAAGATTTTACTGGAATATTATGTTTATGTAAATATTATTTTTGTACTGTAAATTTTAATGCATTATTTGGCAAACATCTCAACACAGTTGCAGTTGTCTACTGTAGGTTTAGTACCATAATGTAGTTCTAGTATAGACCTTGTTCCAAAATCCAGTTATTCAAGTACTGTAGTACATTTTTACAGGGATATCGTAATACAGTACACAGTAGCATACAATACAGCTTGACACATAGTATACAATTATGTAGAAACAGATTTTGATTTATATTTTCTCAGGATATTTGCCAGTGTAAACTTAAACAATATATACAATAAGGTTTTTTTTTCTACTTACTGTTTCTAAGTTGCTTGTCTCCCATGAATACATTCTGTGGTAAAGATATAAGCTAATTCTTATGTAGCTGTATTATGTAAGGAAACTGAACATGCAATGCAATTGTTTAGTTTTTGTTTTTCAATTAATGTTACATCATTTATAAATATAGAAATCAATATGGAAGGAAACAAGCATGCGTTGTTATACTAAATGCCAGCACCACGGTAATAGCAATTGACTGAAATTGTTGCTGCATTTGGCAAATCGAGAACTAAACCTGCCACTTCCTGTGATTGAGTAGCTGTTTGTTACCTGTACAGATGCTTGGGAGCTGTACACAGCTGCTTTGCTGTTCTAGTTATTAGGCTGACTGAGCCTAAGGCACATATGACTCCCATTCCTATTGCTAAAGAAGCACGGCATTTACACAGTGCGACTTAAGAAGCAGGGTTAGTCTCTCATACTTAAAACAGCATAAAAACACCATGGAGACGCAAGCACCAGTTGTGTTTTAGAATCTAGCATTCAAGATCCCATTTACCTGGAGTAACATCACACTACTTCCCAGTTCCCAGCACAAGCCATACATATTAAATAATAATAGAATAATAACTGGCTTTGGTGAACATATTTTCTTTTCTTTTTTAAATGTAGGCTAATATTGTAATGTAGGTTTATGTCAAACTTTGTAGGACTTGAAACAGAGTTGGGAATTTGCTAAGTAAATAATTCTACCAAGTGTGTCTGTGTAGTGCAAAATGACAAGAGAAGAATGGGAGCGACTTTACCAGTAAGCCTCGCCAATAGTGGAGATTGCTGTTTGAGTGGATCATATACATTCAACTGCAATTTTATACAATAAGAAAGTTTTGCCAAAGTTAAAATAAACTACTACAAATACAATTGCTTCACAAATATCACACTTATAGCACATAAATCAAAATAATCTAATATCAGCTAACAGCATTTTTTTTTTAAACCCATTAGTTTAGTGTTAAATAAACTGTTTTAAACTTGTTTGTCTTTCTCAGCGGGTCATGTCATCACTAATAATCAAGTTATACATCAAATCTAATCCAGCATTGTGGGGAAAAAAAAAGAAGATATGAGAAGTGCAGCATTCCTGGCTGGGAACACAAGGGCTTGCTAAATGCCTGGCACGTCCCTTTGGCTCCTTTAAGCAGATTTATCCCTTCCCTTTTTCAATGTGGAGTAGTTTTCTGACCTCTTAGAAGCAAATCATTTTAGATTAAATCCCGATTATAATATTTTTAGATATTTGTGCTACCATTTTTGTGTACTTGTCTATTTGAAATTAACACCTACTCTCATTTAATGGAAATCTAAAGCAAACGTCCATAAAAAAAAAAATAAAAAAAATCTATTTCTCTCTGCTGGTCCATTTCTTGGAGTTGTATTTTAGTTTACAATAATGTTGGTTTACTCAGTGCAAAATACATGTTTCACTATAGCAAGATAATGCAAAACCTCTCTCTTCCATGTACCAACCCAGCAGAACAATCCAACAGAACACCGTGGCTGGGATTGTGTTCTGCTTTGAATTAAACCAGGGGAGTGAACCACAGCCCCAAAACACACGGTTTAGAATTACTGTACAATAATTAGTAAATTCAGGAGTAACCTGAGAAAATACATTGCATTAAAAAACAACCCCGAGAAAATCAGTTTCATGTTCTTATTAGTATCATTGTGCATGTTGCATTCTACATACCGTTCCTACTACAAATGTTAGACAGTAAAGCGACACCAAAACTACATATGAAAGAAAACTGCTCTTACTTTCCTTGCTGATAGGTATGACAGGCAACCATTATTTAAGCCTAGAACTTTGTAGGATGAAAGTAATGTATAACTTACCTAACTCAGCACAGTGCTGTTTGGATAGCACCAGCTTAAAATACAGCTGTTCACAAGCTGCCTCCTATTCTTCTGGCAGGAATATGTTCCAGTATTTGTTACCACTGTTCCCTCTTTTTATGAACTGGGCGGGCTACAAACTTATCAAAGCACTACCTTTCTGTCAATGGGCAGCTTAAATTTTAAAAAATAACTCATTGCTGGCCGCTACAACTACAAGTGAACTGAAATACAGTGTAACACACTGAAAAAAATATATCTGCAAAGGTGAGCTGGCTTGGCTTTTTTTTTTCAAAAATGGTTAATTTTTGTGCATGAGATCAGTAAGAAATAACATTGTTGGAATAACTAATCACATGACAAATTAAAAGAGAAAACCAAAACTGTGGTATTTTCTGGTATACTACCGGTACCTTGCAAAGGACCATATGGACAGCTGGAAATAATTAATCAAAACGCATGGCTGAAGATGTGGTGCACACGGGAAGGCTTCACCGATCTTGATCATTGGATCACATTCTACAACGAGGACTATCTGTATAGACGGGACGGACTGCACTTAAACAACAAGGGAACCAGTCTACTTGGAGAAAAAATCCTCGAGCAGGTTCAGAAGCATTTAAACTAGAAAGGAAGGGGGGAGAAATCAACAAAAAAACAGAAGGGAGACCGCATCAAAACAAGAACAACAACTCAGGTAAGACAACCATTAAATGTATTTATCTAAATGCTAGAAGTATCAGAAACAAAATTCTAGAACTTGAAGCTACTGCACTAACAGGTAACTATGATGTGATAGGTGTTACAGAAACATGGTTGTCTGAGAGTGATGGGGACGAATATAATATTTGTGGGTATACACTGTATAGGAAAGACAGACAGGACAGAAGAGGAGGAGGGGTAGCGCTATACATAAGAAACAGTCTTGAAGCCCAGGTGTTAAACCTGGACAAAAAAAATAAAACCGAATCAATATGGGTCAGAATAACAGACACAAATTCAAAGGGCATAATAATAGGAGCATGCTATAGACCGCCAGATTCAGACGGTGAGCACAATAATCTGTTATACAATGACATTAGAAATGCGTGTAGCAAAGGAGAAGCCATACTAATGGGGGATTTCAACTTCCCCCAAATAAAATGGAAAACCCGGTGGGTAGCGCGAAGGACGAAATAGAAATGGTGGAAATGACAAATGACTGCTTCCTAACACAATTTGTCAAGGCACCGACTAGAGGGGAGGCATGCCTTGATTTAGTCTTTTCAAATAACGAAAATAGAATAACTAAAACAGAGGTCAGAGAACCACTGGCAAACTCAGACCACAACATGGTCTCATTTGAAGTGTTTTTTAAATCCCCAAAAGTAATGACTAAAGCTAAGGTTTACAATTTTAGAAAAGCAAACTATGAAGGTATGAAACAGAGACTAACAGAAGTAGATTGGAGTAAAATAGAGAAAACATCCACAGAAGAAGGATGGTTGTTCTTCAAAAATGTAGTACTAGAGGCGCAAAACAATTATATCCCTAAAGTAGACAAATCTAAATGTAAAACTAAATTGCCAAAATGGTTTAATAGATCAATTAAAAAAAATATTCAGCGAAAAAAGGCACTTTACAGAGCATTAAAAAAGGACCAAAAAGAAAGTACGCAGAAAGAGTACACGGAACTGCAAACGCAAGTCAAAAAGGAAGTTAGAAAGGCCAAGAGAGAAATAGAAATGAACATTGCTAAGGGAGCTAAAACCAATTCCAAAATGTTTTTCCAATATTACAACAGCAAGAGAACATTCAAAGAGGAGATTAAATGTTTAAGAGATACAAATGGCAAAATCGTAGATGAAGAAAAAAAATAGCAAATATATTAAATGATTACTTTTCACAAGTTTTTACAAAGGAAGATACTGACAACATGCCCCACATGTCATCCAGTTCCTATCCAGTTTTAAATAACTTTAGCATAACTTAGGCAGAAGTGTTAAAGGGACTAGGAGCTCTTAAAAATAAACAAATCCCCTGGGCTGGATGAGATCCTCCCAGTAGTACTCAAAGAAATGAAATGGAAACTATAATAAGATCCAAAATGGAAAATTACATATGGTAACAGGGTCCTGGGAGACAGTCAACATGGTTTTAGGAAAGGGAGATTGTGTCTAACTAACTTGCTTGATTTTTTTGAGGATGCAACATCGATAATGGATAATTGCAAAGCATATGACATGGTTTATTTAGATTTCCAGAAAGCTTTTGACAAAGTCCTGCACAAAAGATTAATTCTCAAACTGAACGCAGTTGGGATTCAAGGAAACACATGTACATGGATTAGGGAGTGGTTAACATGTAGAAAACAGAAAGTACTTATTAGAGGAAAAACCTCAGAATGGAGTGTGGTAACCAGTGGTGTACCACAGGGATCAGTATTAGGTCCTCTGCTATTCCTAATCTACATTAATGATTTAGATTCTGGTATAGTAAGCAAACTTGTTAAATTTGCAGACGACACAAAAGTAGGAGGAGTGGCAAACACTGTTGCAGCAGCAAAGGTCATTCAAAATGATCTAGACAAGATTCAGAACTGGGCAGACACATGGCAAATGACATTTAATAGAGAAAAGTGTAAGGCACTGCATGCAGGAAATAAAAATGTACATTATAAATATCATATGGGAGATACTGAAATTGGAGAAGGAATCTATGAAAAAGACCTAGGAGTTTTTATTGACTCAGAAGTGTCTTCATCTAGACAATGTGGGGAAACTATAAAAAAGGCTAACAAGATGCTCGGATACATTGTGAAAAGTGTTGAATTTAAATCAAGGGAAGTAATGTTAAAACTGTACAATGCACTAGTAAGACCTCATCTTGAATATTGTGTGCAATTCTGGTCACCTCGCTATAAAAAAGATATTGCTGCTCTAGAAAGAGTGCAAAGAAGAGCGACCAGAATTATTCCGGGCTTAAAAGGCATGTCATATGCAGACAGGCTAAAAGAATTGAATCTGTTCAGTCTTGAACAAAGAAGACTATGTGGTGACCTAATTCAAGCATTCAAAATTCTAAAAGGTATTGACAGTGTCGACCCAAGGGACTTTTTCAGCCTGAAAAAAGAAACAAGGACCAGGGGTCACAAATGGAGTTTAGAAAAAGGGGCATTCAGAACAGAAAATAGGAGGCACTTTTTTACACAGAGAATTGTGAGGGTCTGGAATCAACTCCCCAGTAATGTTGTTGAAGCTGACACCCTGGGATCCTTCAAGAAGCTGCTTGATAAGATTTTGGGATCAATAAACTACTAACAACCAAACGAGCAAGATGGGCCGAATGGCCTCCTCTCGTTTGTAAACTTTCTTATGAACCTATCATGCTTCTTGACTTATGAAAACCATCCTGCCATCATAGACACATTCTTAAGTATTATTCGCACGAGACTAAGAAACAGTTAGCTTTGGATTTTTTGTTGACGTCAGTGTAATTTAGTCCTGTGCAAATCATCCACTTAGTTTTACCTGAGATTCTTACAAAGGTGCTCTGCTTGTTTTACAGGGCATTGCCATCTCCTATCATTTGTCAAACTCACTTGTGGATTTTTAGTTCTGTGTGAATTGATCAGTGTTTTGTTATAATTAATAAAGAGCATTTTCAGGTTTTTTGACTCTGCGTTTTAGAGGACACTGAAAATACAACAAAGTTCTCAAAATGAATGCTTTCATGCATTAAACTGCACTACACTGGTAAGTTATTGGATATATTTTTAAAAAATATTATTCACAGATCAGATGGAAAAGTGCTAACTCAGGCATTTAATAAAAAAAAAATACCAACTTTTCTAGTCCACGATTTGGAAGTTACTGGACCTCTGCTTTTGACCAACTCTGTGGACCCTCTGTTTTTTAGTCCCATGTGAATAATACTATGGACAGAACAAGTACACTTTCATTGCAGTCACTGTCACTCAGGTCAATCTTTGCACTATTGTCTATAGACGTGATATAGGTGTGCATAATTACTGCTTCTACTTCTAATGCAAAAGTAGTGAATACTGAACTGCAAGATGGCATTGCCACATATCTATCCAAGACCATTGGATTCCCAATGCATTTGAATATGTATCTCACTCAGTAAAAGGATAGATTGTTTTTCTAGAACAGCGCCAAGGAGAATGAGGACCAAACTCCTGTTTTTTTTTTTTAAATTAGTTCCTAAGAACAGTTGACGGCACAATATTCTGCAGAACAACAAAGATACCCAGGCAATGTCTTTCTGGGCATGTAATTAGTCATTAGTGATGTCATAAGTGATGTCATGTATCTAATGTGATGCATAGGCATAATAGGGGCAAGTTAAAGGGGAACTCAGCAGTACATATGAAAATAAAAGACAAACTAGAGTTTCCAGCAACTATAAGGCTTCCAGCACTAGTGAAGCTTCAGCATTAGTATAAGTGTTCCATAGTAAACATGGCCCCTTCTGCACTGTCTAATGAGTTATAAGCCACTTGACCATTAGGAAAGGTCAGAGGTCACAGGCAATAACTTTTTTTATGGAGCACATATGCATTACTATAAGTGTTCCATGGTAACTATGGCCCTATATGCTCTCTAAGCAGTTATAATCAAGTTTTTCATTTGACTTTTAGGAGAGTTCAGAGGTTACTGGCATGGACATATATTCATAGAGCATGTATGGTTTACTATATGTCTTACGTAGTAACCATGACCCTATCTGCACTTTCCAGGAGTAATAAGCAACATTTGTCCATGTTGGCCCTCTTGGATTGATGAAAACTCACAATTTTAATAACTTTTGATGCTCTCTCATTTAATAAGATCCCTGGATAGTTTCAGCTCAATCGGTCCAGCGGTTCTGGGGGAGTTGCATTTTAAAGCTAAAATGCAGAATCCAAAAATGATGGCTACATGTCACGTCATGTGATATGTGTAATTGCACACCCCTCCTCAACACATGTGAGACGTTTGAGGGCAACAGCAGCCATGTTTTTTTTGTTGTTTTAGTGTCTTCAAAACGAGTTACCAAAATATGGCTGCCAAACCACATGACCTACTTGCTATGTTTAGTTTTCAGGGTCAGCACGCTAGAGGCCTGTACCACTGAACGGCGAGCGTTTTTGTGAAACGGTTGTCGTTTTTTAGACTGTTAAAGCTATGGCAGACGATAAGAAATAACAATAGTGATAATCCTAGCATAAGAGTTGTCAAAGGTCACGGGCAGTAACTTTTTTTTGATAGCACACATATGGGTTCCTATATGCATTCCATTGTAACAGTGGCCCTATCTGCACTCTATAAGGCAGGGATATGACAGGGCCTGCTGACTGCTTTAATCCAGCCCGTATGCATTTTAATATTTTAAAAGAAAGAATGTCCCGCCTCCAGGGAAAAAATAAAAATAAATACTGTCATGTTCCAATTAACACAGAATGTCTTTGGGTTTTGGCGATACACTTTTTGCATCAACAGAGATGGGGTTGGCAAAAAGTTTAAATGAGGCTCACTCACTTCTGTACTTCTCAAATCTGCTGGAAAACACTCCTTGTAGTTCTTTCAGGACACTTGCATGTTCCAGTTGTATGTCAATCACATGAAAAGGCTTCTTCCCATATTGTGAAATGTGGCAGTTGACCTGTCAAGATTGGGTTTTTTAATTTCATTTCAAATGCAGGGGTGATGCTGACTCAGATATTAACTTCAGGTTTAAAACGTCTAAATGTCCTGTGAGTCAAAAAAGCAAGATCTGCAATCCAGTTGCTGTCTTCCATGATAGAAGTATCTCTTCCCTTCTCTTGCAAAAAATACATTTTCATCTCAAAGAACCTATTGAGAGCGCTATATTTTATTTCCAAAATCCATTGAAGCATTGCTAGGGAGAGTGACTTAATGATATTTGTTCCATTCTGCTTTACAAGTTCTACTGTTTCATTTATTCACACTGACTCTTAATATTAACCATATCCCCTAAATCCACCTGCCACTTTATCCATATAGGATGCATAAACTACTCTTTTAAAATGTATCTTGACTTGCAAGCCATTCTGTTAACACCCTGTCGTCAGTCTTGAAGCTCTCAGCATCCAATGCTCTGTGAAGGGTGTTTAACCCCACTAAACCTCCAGGATTTGAGGGGTCATAACATATATTTTTTCATACCATGATGTGCCATCCCTCCCCACAGTAGAACAAATGACTTGCATTTAACCAAAGGTTTTTAAACACAAACATTAGGATTGTTTAGAAATTGTATAAAATGTTTACATAGACGTATATTTTTAGATATTAAAAAGGCCACCATGTCTTGTGCAACCGTTACAATGTCTGGTGAAAGGACCTCAATATGGTGAAAACATAACTTTAATACACACTCATTCAATACAATAATGTGGGCTATCGTACAAGTTCCTAGTCTATTAAACATTTCAGTTAAGATTCTCTTTAAGAAGTCATTTAAAGGGAGACAAGCCTTTACAGATTCTGAAACAATTTGCTGCCATTCATGACCATCAATCACAGTGAGCAGGAAGGCATCTCCTCTTTTTAGGCTGTTGTACATATCTAGATTCACAGGTATGTTGTTTGGAAAGAGTATCTCGCAATTCACTTTCTCAGCTATTAAGTTATTATTTCTAGTTATTATTTCTAGTTATTATTTTAGATCACTGAGGTGTCCTGCGGTATCCAATGCCTGACCACATGCTACGGGAGGAAGCTGAACAGATCCTTACCCCTGTGTTTGCTGGGTTGGACTTCTTTTGTTGTTCTATTTATTGTGTTTTTTATGTTTCATTTGCTACTTTGGTTCCCAGCCAACAGAGGGAGCCCCCTTTCCCATTTCCTGTGTTACTTTGGCTCCTAGCCAAGTGGTGGAGTCTTTGTATGTTTTCCTTGTTCAATTAACACATTTTTTGTAATACTTAAACTGCCTCTTGCGCTCCTGCTTGGCCTTTGGCGTGGTACACGACTGCTCCACCAGTCAGAATTAGAACTCAAAGGGGAATACTATTGTTTTTTTTAAATTGCTCTAGGGTCCTAGTGCCCTGCAAAAACACTGGGTGGTGTAGATCGGCAGACTACATTTGTTATAGCGAAGACACTAGCTATTTTAGATTGGGGCTGTGAGGGTTAGTGAGGCACCCCGTAACATTTAGGCATTTGGAATTCTTAATAATTGTTAAACTTTATGTGTTTAAATTGTGCCATATTTGTTAGTTTATTTGCTATAGTTTATAGTTTAATGTTTTTTTTTTTCTATCTATTTATGGTTCTATTATTTCACACCCAACATTTTACCCAAATGCATGAAGGCCACACACCTGCTTTTACTAATTGCTTGCTCACACTCTACTGTACATGCTGTGTTTCAACAATATTTCTGTTTTCTTGGATTCTTTGAAGTTGTTTTTTTCTTTATAATGTGCACTATTTGCATTTGACTTGGTATTTGTTTATTCTGATATACAAGTATTTTCATTTGTATTTAAAATCATGGAAAAGCTTCAAACAATTGCAATTTCAAATGCATTTAAATACTTTTAATAAATGCATAACAAAGTGAGAAAAATAATCCTTTCAGTATTGCTGGTAAAGCTTATCAAATGAAAGATGCAAACTAAAGGACTCCACTTTACACAACTTCATGTTTATTAAACATTACAATCAAAACAAGTACAAATAAAACTTTGTAAAGCACACATTATATATATGTCATGTATGTCAGCTTTTCCTCAAACCTGGTCGTGTGAACCCACTGTGTCTGCTGCTATTGTTCAAACTGAGTTCTCAATTATTACATTCATCCCCCAGTTGAACTAACAATTAGTTACTTCATGCAATGTTAGACATAACTTGAAATATCCAACTCTTTTTGCTGATCCACAGACCCTGATCAGTACTAATCTTTATTACCTTAACTGAGTTAACATCAGGTAGTCAAAGATTAGTGCTAATTGGCACCTGTGCAACTAGCCATTTAAGAGCTAAAAATCATTCAAAAGCTCTGATTAGACAATTAGTTCCATTGAGGGTTCAATGAAGTAATTCAGAGCTTGTTGTTTGTTATTATTTTAGTTATATTTATGTTTACTTAATTTTGCCTAGCTGCTTTAATGGGGGCTCAGTGACTTACAATGTTATCCCATTTTTATTTTCTCAATAGGAGTTCACTGGTTTATTTTTTTCCCATTATCTCAACATGAGAATTGTTACTTTTCTTATCAAGCATGCATCAGGCAGTTTGGCTCTGCAGTGTCGTTATTATAAGAATAATCTGTTTTACACTGAGTTGACTTGGATTGATCTGTATATGTTTATGTAGTTTTAATAGGTCATTTTGTTTGCAATAAATAAAGCTTCTGGAGACCCAGAATTAAATGTATTGCTTGCATAACATTACTAATATTATAATATATACATGGGCAGCAGTGGAGAGTAGTGGTTGGGGCTCTGGGCTCTTGACTGGAGGGTCGTGGCTGTTATATCCTTGATCAAGGTACTTTACCTAGATTGCTCCAGTAAAATCTGTATAAGTGGGTAATTGTATGTAAAAATAATGTGATATATTGTAACAATTGTAATCTGCTAATAAAATAATAATAATAATAATAATAATAATAATAATAATAATAATAATAATAATAATAATAATAATAATAATAATAATAATGCTTTCAAATATGTAATTGCTATAAAATGTTAACATTAGAATAATCCACAAAGAAATTACCTCAACTGTATTTTTCATTAACCCTTTATATCACTATGGGTTCCACGTCCTGCCATTTCAAACCAAACACCTTCCAGCTGGCTTACCTGTAAAGTAGCTGAATGCTCTTTTGTTTGGGCAAACACAAAGGGAAGTGATTCGTTTTTTGGGAACAAAAGCCAATAAGCACTCCAATGGAGAACACAGACCCTCTAGTACCTCAGCAGGGTGCACATCTATGTAAAGAGTTGCAAAATTAAATGATGGAGTACTGGCATCAGGGTAAGGATCAGTAATAAACAACCGGTCCTGTGCTGTTCTTGGCTCCCAATCCTCTTCATCAAAATCGCTGATTGATAAGTAAGCAATCACTGTCGGTGGTGTCAAAATCCTCAGGACCAAGTTCAAAATCATCATCATTCCCATTGTCGCTCTCTGGGTACGTTGACATGTTTAGCTTTGGCTAACAACTATAAAAACTACAGCTAAACAAGTAAAACTCATAACAATAATAATAATAATAATAATAATAATAATAATAATAATAATAATAATAATAACATAAAATGCTAAGGGTAAAGTTGCACTGTTTTTCTTGGACTTGATTTGATCTTTTATTTTACTTGTTTTATGTTTATTTGTTTAAATACCTAGACACAGCCTTGACTTGTACAAAAGAAACCTTGTTATTTGGGCCTGAGTGCGCTTTCTCAATTGCCACTTTGCACAATGCTTGTATGTTGTCAGTTTTGCACAATGTTTGTATATTGTCAGTTTTCACATTGTCTATTTGAACGCTGCTACTTTGCACAAAGCTTATTGTACTGCTTGTTTTGCACACTTACTGTCAGCCTCTTTTTAAACTTTGTCATTGAATAAAAGCCTTTGGCACTTTGTTTAATTTATCGTCCTCTTCGCTTGATATTTACCTGGTGACCCACTGTGGGCTACACAGAGGAGAAATTTAAACTGAGAAATCAGGGTCTCCTAAAAAACTCTAAGACCCAGAGCTATGAGAAATTGATCTACAACCAGTTTGTGTCTTATTTGCTTTTCTAAAGTTTCTTTGTTATATTGGAATTTATCTCCATTCATTTAGGGGGGGTCTATTCTCAAAAAAGCACGGAAACCCTGTGTAGCATCTCCACAATACCTGCATGTATCAGCAGTGCTAGGAAAAACCTACCAAAAAAAAAAAAAAAAAAAACGCATTACAATTGAATGCGAGATATCATTTTGTAATTACACACAAGAGCACACCAGCTATTGTAATTGCAGGTACCGGTGCGCAAAGAGAACACCGTCACTCAAAGAAGGGTAAATACACTCCCAAAATATTGTGTTGATTTCTTGCAATGCTACGTTTGAATACAGTACAAGTGCCGCTTCTTCCTGCTTTTTTTCTTTTTTTTTTTTTACTAACTGCTTGATATTTGGAAATAGTGCATGTATATTCGTATATATATATTATATATAATATATATATATATATATATATATTATATATATATATATTTGTGGCACATCAGCTAAAGGGGTCAGTTTAAAGGGGAACCTAAACACCTCTACCTAATTTTATGCCAAATTACTCTTTTATACATCTAAACACAGAATTGATAAGTAGTTTTCAAATTTTGGATTAGGAAATTGGTTACTTTTAACCTCAAAATGAACAATGTGACCAATCGGCTCGATGACGTCATAGAGTGAACAAATTTTTGTACTTCTGACTGTTTCCAGTGTACAGTGTGTGAGAGACAGCTAATTAAATTGATCATTATGCCCTGGCGATGTGTTGCAACAACACAGACAAAGGCAGATTTAAACTACCAAAGTGGCCAAAGGTTGCCAGAGTTTGGACAGCATTTTTCCAGAAAACGAGAGCCTTCTGGAGGAAGCCGACAAAATGGTCGCACTTGTGCTCGGCCCATTTTGAGGAGCAGTGCTATGAAACAACGACGATTGCTTGGTCCTGTGGTATCCAGCCTCAACTGAGAGTCGATGCATATCTCACAATTAGACCAAATAAGGAATCAATGGTAGCAAAATCAATACCATCTCGTCATAAATGTGTGAGCCTCTTGACAAAACACAGCGGGCTGAGCGGGTCTGATTTCGATCCCAGTGAAGGCTTGTCTGCTGGTATGCCTGCTTATATGTCACTGTTAGATTTACTGGCATCAGCTGCAGTTTCTTTGACCCACAAAGAGGAAGACAGTATGAATCTGGACCCAGTTTTTCCCATAGTATTCACTTCGAACCCCAAATTAAAGAAACGGTTACCAGATAGAAGATCAGCATTTTGAAAGAGAGAGAATAAAAGGGTGAGGGACCGTGTCATATTGCCCCTTGCTTTATGTATATTTATGTAATCTGCACTTTAAATATTATATATTAATTATTGTAGCCTGTATTAATTTTTATTATGTTATTTTTTAATATGTGTTTATTTACAATATTTGTCAGCAGACCCGGTGAGTATATTAATATTAGATAAGGATACGGTATGCAAAACGTTAGAAAACAAACAAGCGCACTGTATATCACCTGATTGCTGTGTAAAATGTACTATTTTAATGGAAATGCATCATTCATTACACCATTTTTCTTCTATGTCTGCATTTGTGTTATTTGCTAAATTATAAAGAGATTAGTCTCCAGACAGAACGTTACTTTTACGAAATAAACGTTTGTGTTTCTCTCAAAATAATATGTGATTATTCAATGCAGAGTGCAGTGCTTGAGTCCTTCACCACGAGAGTAAAGCGATCAATTATCTTTATAAAGCTAAAAAAAAAAAAAAAAAAAACGTATTGTTTCGATATCACCAGATATCCTTGATTTAATTATGAAAAGGACATGGATTAACAATGCTAGTTACAGGGAGGTAGAGGGAACAGAAATAAATGTTGAAAAGTAACAAGCCTATAACAAGAGTATTTAAAAGAAAGACATTTAACAAACTATGAAGCTAAACAATAATAATAATTTGTTTTGTAACCCATCGTAATAGGAAGGGTTTTATCCAAAGCGACTTGGATTTAGACCAATTTATACAGATGGGCGTTTTTTATATACTGAGCAACTGACTCAGTGATGCAGGCTGCCTTGCTGATGTGCAAAAGTAGAGCGCCTGGGATTCAACCTACAGTAGTGCTTTGTTTGTTTTAATAACATTTAATAAAAACCGATTACTTAAGATCAACAGGTATGCAGTTAGTTTATACACTTTGTAGTATTAAAAAACAAAACAAACAAAAAAAAAACGTACCAGTCTGTGTTATGTAGGCGATCGCCTTTATCGATGTCTGACTCGCTTTTGTCAGATGCATTGCTTTCGGTTTCATACGGCTCAAATTGATATGGCAACGAGTCCGCTGTCATCAAGAAAACCACCCTCCCTATTACACTCGTCATTTTCATTAACCTCTGAAGAAGTACAGTCAGTGAAAGTCAACCTATTTTCAGTAATATTCGCCAATTTTTCTGCCATCGATTTCACTCCGTGACGTCACAAGTCAGATTTCGCCATCATTTCCTTGTTGGAAAGAGACCTACTGTAACGCTGTTTGTAACACAGAAAGGAGTCATACAAAATCCAATATTTATGTTTTTATATCAAGTCAGAATAGGAAGAACATATTTTAGTGTTTTTTTATAGTATAAAAAAAATACATTTGGGTTTATAACATTCTGAATAGATTAATGTTAAGGTTATAAATGTTATAGACAATAAACAGTGCTTGATTATGATGTATTTATACATGTGATATCCTTGTGCCTAAAAATGAATAAAAACATGTTCAATATTATGTTTAATATTTTATATTTCAACCATTTTTGTACTGTTCCACTTTACCTAACAGAGTTAGGTTAGGTTTAACTGGGACACTGCTAAAGCCTATATTAATGGAGGAAAAGATCCCACTTTACATAAGGGGACCCCAATACCTGTTTATCTACTTAGTATTTAGAGTGTACCTACCTACCAGCATTTTGTTACCATGTAAATACACATGTGTTAAGGGGTATAAGTGGGTTAGAGGTATCTTAAGGCATGTCATACAGGCCCGGCTCCAGCTATTGCAACGTCTCTGGGGGGCAAGCCAGACCAGAGCCTGATGCCATACTTTGATTTAATTGCAATATTGATTCTGTATTGTGATTAACGTGTAAAAATGAATTCCAGAGTTCCTATGGCACCAAAAGCAAAGGTAGTGAGAGGGAAGGCCAGGGAGATGCAGTCAGGGAAAGGAACACTCAGGGAAGAAAGGATCAGAGAGAAAACTTAATCAGTGCAATCAGGACAGGATGAAGGGAGCCATTGTAGAATATAATGAGCAAATTGAGGCATTCCCCAGTTAAGGTTTTTAGCCTGGGCCTGGAATGTGCCAAAATCCACCCAACAGTGTGCGTCAAGGGCATTATGAAGGGGCATCAGCATGCCATAGGCAGGCATCCACTAATTTCACATGCAAGGACTGCATTGTTTAATGTTTAAGGCTAATTTAGAAGAAAGCTGACATGCACAAGCTCCCAGTCAATTTGAAATGGCACATAAGAAATGAAATGCTAAACATCAGATTAAATGTTCTTTTTAAATTTTGATAATACTTAAAAAAAACTGATGATTTTTTTTAATGATTAAGATAAGTATACAAGTAAACATATCAGTTTAAAATGGCGCATACCAACAATATATCAATATAATCGTTTCAGAAGTTTTTTCAAGTTTATTAAATGAAATGAATGAATGAATCCTAAATATCAAAATGCACACACACAAAAAAAAAACAAAGGAAACGACTTAACAGTGCAGCAAATGAAACAAATCAAATACCCAGTGCATCAAATAATAAAACACAAGAAACTCATCAATACTAATCATACTCTATAAACACATAGACAGACTAAAATAAAACCCCACTCTAGTGATCCCAGGAACATAGGTTACTGTCACAGACCGCAGGGTAAAAAGAGGAATAGCACTAATATAGTGTAAGTTCTAAATAATCGCAGCAGTCTTTTAAGCACTGCAAAAAAAGATCAAGATTCTAATACAGTTACTAGTTCGATACAAGGGTAAACAACCACACGAAAGAAAGGGAGAAGGGCACTGCTTCCCGGGTGCTTTCTATAGATCTCCTGGAGCCACTCAACAACAGTAGCCGAAGTCTGTTATTATCACAAATTCGAGTCAAACACACTAGCACATACTAGTCGTAGTTAGTTTTAAACCATAACACAAAGATGGGTTCGCCAATGGGGAACAGTGTCCGTTCTATAATAATAATAATAATAATAATAATATTAAAATACAAATAAAACAAAAGACAAAGAAAACAATACAAAAGTAAACGGTATAAAGAAAACATATACAAATAAAGTATTTATGAAACGGTGGCTGACACCTAAAACAATACAAAACGTTAGTTTACCTGCCGTAAACCTAGTTCCGTGAATGAGAAGATGGCCACCAAACATCGTTATGGGATACACTCCTGCCTATTCATAGGTGTCACTGAGCTCCTATATCAAAGCTGTGATAGGACCCCTTCCCCCAATGACCTCCTCGGTCCCGCCTCCCGAGGGTACATAACCGTCACGCAGGGGAAGGAACATCCTCCTCACAACGAAACCGTGATGTCGACAGAAGCGACCTCGCGGTTGGTGGCTATCTTCTCTTTCAGGGAACCAGGTTTATGGTAGGTAAACTAACCTTCCCTTTCAATTCGAAGATGGCCACCAAATATCATTATGGGAAACGTGTACCAGAGCCTTCGCGAGGGAGAAAAGAACGGCAGCATATGAGGGACGCTAAGTCCTGCCTGACTAAGGTCAGCGGTGTGAGCGTGCAACCTCGAGGACCCTACTGCCCACAGAGGGCAATGAGGGATCTACCACATTCAGGCAGTAGAATCTGGCAAAGGTATTTGGGTTAGCCCACCTAGCCGCATCGCAAATTTCAGCCATGGAGACATCTTAGAAGAGGGCCCATGATGTAGCACAACCCCTCTTGGGGAATGGGTGGGGGTAAGCCAGCACTATCATACTCAGTCGAAACTCCTCAATCCAATGCGACAGCCGCTGTTTGGAGAGGGCTGTCCCAGGGTCCGTGTTCCATGGCAGATGAAGAACTGGTCAGACTGACGCAATGCTCTTGTCCTATCCACAGAGGAGCGCTCTGGGCCATACATGGGCTAGGGCGTTGACAACGAGTGGACCACTGCAGCGGTGGAGGGAGTACCATAGGGGGTAGTGTGTCATCTCCGCCGAGGCGAAGAGATCGACCTGCGCCTTCCCGAAACCTTCCCAAATACTCTCCACCACCTGAGGGTGGAGCCGCCACTCCGATGGGTGCAGGCCCTCCATCGAGAGGAGGTCCGCTGCCCAATTCTCCACACCTGAACATGCGTCGCCCAAAGGGACAGCAAGTTCTGTTTGGCCCAAATCAGCAGCCTGAAAGCTAGGCAGTACAACCCCGAGTACTGAAGGCCACCCTGGTGGTTGACTTATGCCACCACTGATATGCTGTCTGTGCGGATCAGCACATGTCTGTTCCACACCATGGGTAGGAAGTACTGGAGGGCAAGGAACACTGCCTGCAGCTCCAACATGTTAATATGCAGGGACATCCGACGGCCCGACCAGGGTCCGCTGACTCCCTCTCCCTTCGCAGACCATGCCCCAACCCGAGTTGGAGGCGTCTGTCATCACTACCCTGCAGAGGGCCGCCGAGCAAGCAAGACACGCTGTCAGCCGACGGTGTCTTTCACACTTGGGATGCAGATGGAACGCATCGAGCCATGCTTGCAGCGGGTGCATACACAGTAAACCCACCACGTTGCTGATATTGCTATTGCACAAGACAAGGGGCACTATCGATCCATGTCGAAACAGGGAGAGTTGGTGCTGGAGAGCTGCTACTCTATCCTCGGACAGGTACGCTTACTATTAATTGGCTCTAGCATCATTAAGAGGAGACCCAGTCTCAACCAGATGATTCATCACAAATAACTGTGGGCCACCGCTCCTACCTGCGACTGGATATATATATATACACACCCAATTAAAAACGGTGAGCCGAGTAGGTGGCTGAGGCAGTCCAGCAGAGTCAACTCTACAGCGGAGCACGGCAGAGCTGAGATCCAATGGAGGATCACGCGTCTCTTTCTTTTAAACCGCAATAGCAGAGGAAAGATCAAACAGTGAGCGGTCTGAGGTTTTATGTAGGCTGCAGTTGTCAAGTGATGCAGGCTGTTACACAGAAAAAGAGTAACACAGCAGACTGGCTGGACAGGTTTGTCTAGCCTGGACTATGTGCAGTCACATGACCGGGGCAGTGAGTAGCCTACAGCGGAGTGGATCACCATCTACAGGCAGAGGCAACAAGGCACTGTTGTGCTAGGTCTGAAGCAGTGGCCAAACACTGTGTGCACTGCGTGTGCACTGTGTGTACCTTGCGCACTGAGCACCGGGTAAAATGTGCACTGCATGCACCACTTGTACCGAGCATCGCGTGCACTTGGATACCGCTTACACTGAGTACTGCGTGCACAGAAGCACAGAGTACCGTGCAGTACCGGCGTGCTAGCCTGTATAGATACAGAGAGACAATGGGCACCGTGCACACCGTGATACACAGTCTTACGCACCGCCTACCCTGACCTCGTGGTCACACCTGAGCCATGGCGGGCGATTGATTTACATATCACAGTAATACAAAACAGTTTTTAAATACAAAAAACAGTTAAAATATTACATGGGGGTAAGCCCACTGTCTGTAGATTGAGCGACCTACACCAGAGGTGAAGGCCAGCGAAGCCCGCGTACGTCTCCACTCAACAACGAGGGAAGCCTCGGTGGGGAGTATAAGGCTGGCCCGGCTAGAGCAGCCGCGGTGTGGCTAGTCTTCTGCACGAGCACGGGGACGTGTAGCTACAATCAAAACGAGGCCCAACTGCGGCCCCAGGCAGCTGGTGGGCTTCCACAACGGGAACAAGGCAAGCCCGGTCCATGTGGAGTAAAAGTGCTCTCCGAAGTAAGAAAGTGTTCCTAACAATAATACTTGCCATACTAAGACGGACAGACAAAAAGAAGCAGCCTGACACGAGCAGCGCGCAGGAGCTGATAGTCAGAAATACAATAAAAAGGCTGAACTAAACTACTGATTCCGTGAAAGCGGCGATGCCAGCTTTCAGCACAAAGTGCAGGGGAACTAGCAGTAGCTTAAGTGGCACTTTTTATAAGAAGACAGGGCGCAATGCAACACAGAGGTCAAGCGAAAGAGGATGTTCCTTCCCCTGCGTGATGGATAAGTACTCTCGGGAGGCGGGACTGAGGATGTCACTGGTGGAAGGGGTCCTATCGCAGCTTTGATATAGGAGCTCAGTGACACCTACCAATAGGCAGGACTGTATCCCATAACCATGTTTGGTGGCCATCTTTGAATTGCAAGGGAAATAGAATTAGTATCAACCACACCAATCAACAAATGAAAAATAAACACCATTTAAAAACATTACCTGCAGGCAAGACGCGATTGTTTATGGCCACCACACTCCAAGTCCGTCCTGCTAATCGCAATAAAAACAAATGGATAAAAAGACTATAAAAATCAACTCGCACCGGGAAGGGAATCTTAACGAAAACAAGAGCCAGCTTACCCCTCCTAGTAGTAGCAATGATAATGGGGACACAGACACACACGCACACTGACACACATGAACGCATTCACGCACGCACGCACGCACACACATACACACACACACACTGACACACACACACTGGCATACACAAACACACTGACCCACACACACGCACACACACACTGACACACACACACACATACACACACTGAGACACACACACACACACTGACATACACAGACAGACAGACAGACAGACACACACAACACACACACAAACACACACACACACTGAGACACTGACACACTGACACACTTACAAAGAAACCACACATGCTGACATCCACAAACTGACACACACACACACACACTCACACACAAACACACACACGCTGACACACACACACATACTGACACACACATGCTAACACACACACTGACACACACATCCCACACACACTGACACACACAGACAGACAGACACACACACACACACACTGAGGCACACACACTGACACACACCACACACTCACACACATACACACAGAGACACACACAGACACACACACACACACGCACACTAGCACACACATACTGACACACAAACCACACACGCTGACATGCAGACACGCACAAACTGACGCACACACACTGACACACTCACGCACATCCCACCACACACACATCCCACGCACACACTGACACACTCACGCACATCCCACTACACACACTGGCACACACTCACACATTGACACACATGCATGCATGCACCCATGCACACGCACACACACACTTACACAGAAGTCTTAGAATGTTTAGATTTTTTGAATTTTAGAACTGCATTGCTTTCTGCACATTGTCCCTATTTTGCCCGTCCCTTTTAGATTAATTTAATATTTTTTAGTTTGTTGTTTTAGTGTTTTAGTTCTGTTCTGTTTTATGTTCACCTTTTGAACTTTTTAGAGAGCACTCCCAGGCCCTCACATGCACTGTGTATTTTTAATTTATTTATTTTTTATATTGACGGTTCTTTTTTTCCAGTCACTTTTAAAGCAGCACAAGTTTTATCTTGTTGATTTAATCTGTGTCTGTTTTAACCTTGTGCAAAGCACAACTGTCTTGGTGTATTTAAATGTTTTTATTTATTTTTTTAATGTTTTTAAACAAATGTATGTCTTGCATTGTAATTGTATATGTCTGTAAAATCCAAAAAGATGATTTTACATAGAAGTCTGTGAACGAAGAATACTGATTTCTGTCTGTTTAAAGAGTTTTATAGGAATGGGGTTGATTGTGAGGAGACAGAATGTTTAAATGCTATTTTGCACAGGGAACAATTTGAAACTGGAAGCTTGTTGATCGTTGTTTGTGTTGTGTTTTTTTTTTTGTTTAATATTTACGTTAGCCAATTCACTGCTGGTCGGCCCCCCTGTAGTGTATGTTCTGGTTAACATAGCATTACCATATTTTTAATTTTATTTTTGGGCATTTCCAAATAGGCTTCAATAGATACACAGGTATCCCTCTCAGACAGTGCAGATTATGCTTTGGCCCCTTGGCTTGTGGAAAAACATGCAAAACTCCAAATTATATGGCATCCTCACATATTCATCTTTCATAACTATTCTACCAGATGGCCGTCCCTTCTCTTTCCCACAATGGAGAGATAGGGGTATACATACTCTCTCAGATATCTTTAATGGGGTAGGTAGGACTAGAGGAGTGGTTTCTATCATTTATGTATACTTCTTAAAGGCTTCCTATAAACCTGTTGCAGTGATTTATACTTGGAATAGGGATTGAACTTTAGATCAAAAAAATTGCTTGGATACTGTTTGGAACAATATAAGCATTGCTTCCAGGAACACTAATCATCAGATTATCCATTTGAAGTTTTTTCATAGAATATATTTAACTCCTTGTAGATGCTTCCAAATGAAGATTGTTTCTAGTCCTTTGTGCATGCTCTGTCCTCAGGGTGCCATGGGCACCTTCTTACATATGATTTGGGAGTGTCCAGATGTGGCTTCATTCTGGGCTCGGGTTTCTTCTACCTTGTCCACTAATTTGGAAAAGAATATTCCTTGTTCTTCTTTGGTGCATTTACTAAATGATGATTCATCCCTTGACCTTTCACTGCAGCAGAAACGTATGTGGTTGGCTGGCCTCACAGCAGCTAAGATGATGATAGCTCTGCGATGGCACCCCCTGCACTCCCTTCCCTGGCAGCGGTGGATCCTCTCTTTTCTAGACATTATCTATGTGGAACTTTCTACAGCTCGGATCCATCGTGCTAGGGAGGGGACTGTGGAAGCCTGGAGAGCTGCTGCAGAATCTGTTTCCGGCTATCGCTGTCTGAATTAAGCTTTGAGGTCCTCTGAGGGGAGGGGTGAGAGCGGTTGGGAGGGAGGGGAGAACTGAGACAACAAAAAAAACTATTTTATATTGTATGTGTCACATGCTTTAATGTCAATAAAAATATTTCATTAAAAAAAAAACCCAGAGGTTTACATGTACATTGCTATAAAATTGGCAATAAACAATTGTTTCACATAGGGTTTGTGTTTTATTCATAATTGTGGCTGTCTTCAACTGTGTTTACTACTCATGGCTGACAGGCTGAAGCCCTTACCCCTGCTCTCAGGCTGCTCAGGTTATGGTGCTTGCTTGTCTTTTGCCATTTCAGAATGCGAATGTCTTTGGCATATCTGAGGCAAGTCCTTTTTTTAGCTAAACCCCTAGCCACTTTTAATCCTGCACGCCTTGAATCACGTATCTGTCCTCCAGATGTGTGAGCGCTTTTGTCACTCGCGTTCCAGAATACGAATAACAGCTTTCACCTCGCATAATACCCTTACGCAGCACATGACTGCTTCGAGAATAGACCCCTTAGTTATTTGTCTATTTAAAAAAAAAAACTTCCTTGATATGTTAGGCTATCCTCAATGGAAAAGCCTTTGAACTATTAAGACTTCTTCTTTTGAAACTTGATTTTTCTGACTCTGATTGCTATCTGGATAAATGTATCAGGCAGCAACATTTTCTGAAAAAAATTGGATCAAAATGATCTAGATTAAAAGTTTTGAAAAGCCAGCCCCTGGTGACTCTCTTCCCATCTTTCTAGAGTTCCTATCTCAAAAATAAGAACCTTGGGCTATTGTTGTATTAAAAAGAGGAAAGGAAATGGCTGCCCATTTCTCTTCTTTGAATTCTGGTTAGTATCAGTTAGAACAAGGTTTTTTTAAATTGTAACGTGGTAGAACAGTTAGCAGAGTCCCTCTTTCTAAGCACGGCAAAAGGAGACTGACACATTTTGGTGTTTCTTAGCTTTAATTAGTTTTTCTGATACCAACACGTATGGTTTTACTCTTAAACCAATCACAGTTGACGCCACCTTCCCTGTTATAGTTGGCAGTTAACTGTTTTGTGTGGGAATGGTTAGTCGAACCCAGCACCCAGGTAGTTGTAATAAGTCCAATACAGAATTGCCAGTAGATGAATTATAGTTCTTTTAATAGACGTTTTCTCAAAGTTGGCAGTGGAGTGAGCATCACAAACAATGCAGAGTAGAAAGAAAGGAAGAAAAAACTAGATAGATAGATAGATAGATAGATAGATAGATAGATAGATAGGTAGATAGATAGATAGATAGATAGATAGATAGATAGATAGATAGATAGATAGATAGATAGTAAAACTATCTGCTACTCACACCGTCCGTTGCCCCTTTAAGATAGGACCCAGGCATGGAAATTGATTTTTCTGAATCAGAATCCAATATCATCCCTTACAAAAAAGTAATATATTGCAAGTATACTTGTGCCAAAGTCATCTGGTTTTAGTATACTATTAGTACCATTATACTATCCTATTTTGGCACAAGTGTACTAGCAGTATCCAACTTTGTACATTCTTTTTTGTAAATAATGCAACGTAGTTCTCAAATATTAGACATTGCTTTTGCATACTTGCATTGTCTCTTGCTAGATATGCACCTCCAGATTCTGACAAATACTTTTAGAAAACCAGGAGCAACTTCTGCTCTGGATCAAAAAGCTGTAATGCTCTGCGGCTGCCCGCCTGTGTAGATAACTATCGAAAAAATAGTAGAACCTAGCTAACACAAGTTTGAAAAAAACAAATTGAAGTCTGGAAAAAGTGTGGAATTTTGAGGTTGAAAAAGTCTATGAACCCTGTGATACTGTACCTATATTTAGTACAATGTACTTTGTACAAAGCAGTCCAGAGGTCAATTATGGGCAACTTGACATTTTTTGGGACAACCAAATGTCTACGATGGACTACCCAAAGGGCAAGTACCACTACCAATATTTTGTGAGCCCCTAATATATATATATATATTATTATATATAATATACATAGATATATATAGATATATATATATATATATTAACCTGGGATTCAAAAAAAATTAAATTCCAAACTATAATGCTTTAAGCATAAAGTAAATTTAGAACATAAACTGAATAATTGAGCAATTATCTTGGTAAACCCTTTATTAGAGAAATCAAATCTGATCATCAAATAACATTTCATGAACATGGACTATATAAATATATATTGTTATTTGTATTATTCTTAAAACAAGAATCCACATTTCTCTAACAGTTTACGTTTACCGGTGCCTCTGTTGCATTTGAAACTCAGACAGCTGTACGGTTTATTCATAGTCTTCTGCCAATTAGGGGAGAAATATGCATTTGGGAGGGAGAAATCAGGAAAATCTGATAAAACCTGAAAATCAGAAACCCTAATTTTTAATATCTTTAATGTAATTGTTCTACGTGGTGATCTGTCTGAGCCAGCTGTTTATTATACTGATTATGGGGACGCAGCTGAACCAGGTGGGCATGTCTCAGCAGGGCGTCACTATAAAACCTTCCCTAAAGCTTCATTCACTTCCTGATAAATTAAAATTCTCTGGGTGTTAAGAAATTCTTCATGAAATGATGATTTTTTGCTAGTCAATAAAGCAATCAGTTACTCTTGCTTTTGTATTATATTAGTAGCTGATATGTTTTCAAAACAAAGTGAAAGGATTTCACTTGCTACAGATCAGAGCTGTTGCAAAGCCACTTGCTAGACCTCCATTAGAGGAGTAGCACACGCCGTTTTGCACATTTATACTTTGTTGTGAAATGTGTTTTTGTTTTGCCTTTTATATGCTTGGCTGTATGTACCCTCTGTGTGCTACCATCATTGGTAGCATCACAATGTAATACGTACTGAGTACCTGTGCAGCGTGCCAAACAGCATCTCAGTCTGTGCCTCCATTCAATCCCTCGGCTGCCTGCCTGCTTCACCACTATAACAACTCAATTCTTTCACAACAGTTTATTGCTAACAAAAATCAAAATCTTTCCAAATACCCAAACTCTCTAAAAACAAACAGGGTGTCAGAATTTGAAACAACCTTCTTCCTGACAGTTGGGACGTAATCAAGTTTTAATATGCTCAAATGAATGTGAATGACATGAAATTGCAATGTAAAAGTAAATAAATAAATAAATACACATGTTTTACAGTTGAATTATTTTATTACAAGTTAATATAGAATGACAGCAAAGAACTCCACTTTTATACTATCTGTAAGAGTATTATGTATTAGAAAACAATTGTGTGTCAACAGCCAATCAGTTTCCAGATCTAGCGGGCTTCTATTTAGTACAGATGCCCACTGGAACATGGAAGTGCTTAACTGTGGATTCAATTTGAAATCAATCCGCACATTTACTGGCTTTTCCCCGTAACACTCTATGCTGTATATCATTTTTCTATTCTAATTATGTAAGTGACGCATAAGTCCATTGGCAGTCCAATGGGCTCTAGTGCTGAGTAACATTTTATTTTGAAATTTAGCTGAGCTATATATTTCCGAAAGATACTACTTTTTTCTGTGACGGACAAGCAAGCAACTGGATGAATACATTTGTTTTTTTACTGCAAGCATTTTCATGGCATTTGCCAGTATCTGGTTTTGTTTGCTGTGGAATCCAACATGCTGAATTACAAAGGCTCATTAAGGTATTCTGTCCTACCTTGTCTTTTGATTGCAGCTTTCACCTGTGCCTCAGTCATGCCAGTGAAATGAACAATTCTTTCCATGGGCAGGCACATGTCAAACAGTTCACAGTTTTGTAAGATAATTTCTATTTTATTTTCCCTAGTTTTCCAATCTGTCCTTTTTCTTTCTTCCTCTGCAATAGACACAGAGTCTGAGCAGTGTGGACGGAATACCCTGAGATCGTAGTAGTCATAAGTATCATCTTGGAGTTGTAATGCAATTTCACAGAGAATGGTCTTTTTATCTACTGGGGTTTTTAGCTCTCTATTAACAAGGTCATTAATTATATCCACCTCCCTTCCCTTCTCTAATGCTTTACCCACTTCCTGATAAATTAAAATTCTCTGGGTGTTTTTAAGAAATGCTTCATTAAATGATGATTTTTGCTTTGCCAAAAAAGCAATTAGTTCCTCTTGCTTTTGTATTATATTAGTAGCTGATGTGTTTTCAAAATGAAGTGAAAGGATTTCACTCACTGCCTCATTATTTCTGTCTTTACCCCAGAATTTTATGTCCTTACTTGTTTTCTTAAGTTCTTCAACAAATTCAGTCAATGTTTTAAACATGTTTATAGCACCTTCCCATGTACTATTAAATTCAGTTTTTAATTCAGTGATATTTCTAAGGGCTGTTTTTAACTGCTCTTGAAACAAGATATAACTGTTTTTCAGATTTTCCAGTTCTTTATCTATTTTGTGTGCTTGGCTCCTCCGAAGGATAGCATTCTCTGCACTGACAGTGCGGTCTGTCCAAAAGGAGTTACTTTTGTTGAAGACCTCCAATGAAACATCTAGACTGTCTCTAACCACTTGCAAAGAAGATTGAAATTTGGCCCGAGATCTTTCATGTATTTCTGCTATGTCTGAAAAACGAACAGGAAGTGTGTTACTGGAGCTGAAAACAGAATTGGTGCTATAATTTGATGCATGTTTATATAACTGGTAAATGTCACTGAATTTAGCGGGGATAAAGATATAGTCACCTTCCAGATATTGTGTGGAGTCTAACTTTACTAAATTTCCAGTAACTTTATCAATAGACAACGTACCACCTGCCTTGAAGTATTCTGGTAAAGGAGTATGTTTGAGAAAATGTACAATTTTTTTGTAAGGGACACAAAGAAAAACATTTGCAAAAAAGTTGATACCTAATTCTTTGAAAACTGTCTGTCTGTCCTGACTAAACATTTTCTCTGCATCACTTGGAAACACTGACACAAGTTCTTCAATTTGTGAATCTGTTAGATTTACCTTTCCTTTAAGATAAAGTGGACGGATAGCCATCCATAAAAAAGCAGCATCAAAGCTTTTGAAAGACATGTCTATCTTGTCTTTTAAGTCTGTGTAAATAATATCTAAGTTGAAATATAGGCTCCACAGTTCACGAATCTCTTTAAAAAATTCTTGAGCTCTTGAATAAAGTTGTTCCCGTTGATCAGATTCTTCTTTTTCCAAGTTCTGGATGATCCTTTTGTTTTGGCAAATCCTTGGATAGTATATGCAATTGCCTAAGTGTAGACATACAAAATATGCATCATTCATGTTGTTTTAAATAAATGTACATTTTACATAAAACAATAAGAGCAATAAAATTATTATTTTTATATATATATATATATATATATATATATATATATATATATATATATATATATGATGTTACAAGGAATTAAATAGTAAATTAACCTTTTTAACCATTTTAATAATTATATACTTCATAAAATCGCCATTAATTAGGCAGTTATGTAATTGTCATCATGATATAGGGTAATTCTAACATCTATCTTTTGATGGCACTTAGCTTTCTTAGCTTCTTTTGTTACAGCAGTAAGCATGCTGGTTCCTGAACTTGAAAAACCTCATTCCAGCCTCGTTGCAGGCCTATATTATGGTAAGGATGCTAATGTACATTCTCTGTGTTTACTTGTAGGGAAGCAGAGGGACAGAAAACAGTGACAAAATAAACCAATATGACATCGTTGAAAGACTTTTTTTTCTTTTTAGGCTTCCAAAGCATAGCTGAAACATGACGACCATGGTGGATGACATCATCAGCTTACAGAGCTGGCTATAAAACTGCCTGTAACTTCTTCTGTAAAACTGCCTGTAACGTCTATAAAACTGCCTGTAACTTCTATAAAACTGCCTGTAACTTCTATAAAACTGCCTGTAACTTCTATAAAACTGCCTGTAACTTCTATAAAACTGCCTGTAACTTCTTCTATAAAACTGCCTGTAACTTCTTCTATAAAACTGCCTGTAACTTCTTCTATAAAACTGCCTGTAACTTCTTCTATAAAACTGCCTGTAACTTCTATAAAACTACCTGTAACTTCTATAAAACTGCCTGTAACTTCTTCTATAAAACTGCCTGTAACTTCTATAAAACTGCCTGTAACTTCTATAAAACTGCCTGTAACTTCTTCTATAAAACTGCCTGTAACTTCTTCTATAAAACTGCCTGTAACTTCTTCTATAAAACTGCCTGTAACTTCTTCTATAAAACTGCCTGTAACTTCTTCTATAAAACTGCCTGTAACTTCTTCTATAAAACTGCCTGTAACTTCTTCTATAAAACTACCTGTAACTTCTATAAAACTGCTTGTAACTTCTTCTGTAAAACTGCCTGGAACTTCTATAAAACTGCTTGTAACTTCTTCTGTAAAACTGCCTGGAACTTCTATAAAACTGCTTGTAACTTCTTCTGTAAAACTGCCTGGAACTTCTATAAAACTGCCTGTAACTTCTTCTATAAAACTGCCTGTAACTTCTATAAAACTACCTGTAACTTCTATAAAACTGCTTGTAACTTCTTCTGTAAAACTGCCTGGAACTTCTATAAAACTGCTTGTAACTTCTTCTGTAAAACTGCCTGGAACTTCTATAAAACTGCTTGTAACTTCTTCTATAAAACTGCTTGTAACTTCTTGTTTGCTGCAGATAGGGCCATGGCTGTTATATAACACATACAGTAACCCATATATGCTCCATAAAAAAAAAATTCTGTTGCCCATGACCTCTGACCTCTCCTAAAGGTCAAATGTAAAACTGCTTTATTACTCCATAGACAGGGCAGGTAGGAACATTGTAGCTATGTAATTCATACAGAAACCTGTATATGCTCTATAAAAAAATGTAATTCGCCATGACCTTTGACCTCTACTATAGGTTAATTGTAAAACATGTGTATTACTCCTTAGAGAGTGCAGAAAGTGTCATTGATTCTGTGTAACACATATAGGAACGCATGCACGCTCTATAAAGAAATGTCATTGACCGTGACCTCTGTTAAAGGTCAAATGTAAAACTGACTATAAAACTGCCTATAACTTTCTTATTGAGTATTGAGTTATATAATATGCAGTTCTGAAACTCGCTACACATGTTAAGGGATAGCCCAAGATTAGGGCACATGCATCAGAAACTGACCGGTTGTATGGTATGGCAGCCATGTTGTGTAACATCAATAACAAACAAACATCTTCTCAGAACCTGCTCATCCGATTGAAGCAAAAATGAGCATACATGATCTAAGTATGATTATCTTTTACACTTGTTCAAGGGAAGTTGCTACAGTAAGAAACATGGCTGCCGTTGGCCAATAAGATTTCAGCATTGATCATTTTGCACATCTTGCAGTATATGTTACTGGTACAATGCAGTAAACTTATGAAACATTGTATAATAGTAGAGGACTATGAGAAGTAATGTCAGTAACTCAATGAAGCTGATGGTCACATGGTTTGGCCGCCATATTGACATTTTGCCCAAATATTGCATGTTCCATAAAATTAACACCGATGCACATAAACTCTTGAAACTTGACACAGTTACAGAGTCTAAAAGAATGACCACCACAAAATGAAGCTGATTGATCACATGGTTGGCAGACATATTGAAACTCTTCAATCTTTATACAGTGCTAGAAACCTAGGAGAAGTAATCTCCATCACTAAATGAAGCTGACTGGTCACATGGATGGTGGCCATACTGATGTTTTGGCCACATTTTGTGCTTTTCATAACACGAGCACTGTTGCACACAAACACTTCACATAGAGTTATACAACCCTGTGTAATTTGAAATAATAAAAATGATTGCTAGTATGGATTTCACTATAGTGAAGGAAGCCATAAAAGTTGCTTGCAACTCTAGTTAGTTTTATTTTCCTGCCATATTTCCAAATGTCCATAAAATATAAACCGCTGGATGAAAACTCAAAATTGCTGTAGATACCCATGTGCAGTTGTCCCGCAAGAAAAATGAAGGCCGTAGATCACATAGTTTGACAGCTCTACTGGATTTTGTGACAAACTTTGGAAAATATTAAAAAAATGTCTTGTCAAAAATGGCTAAAGGTAGACATCTGAAACTCGTTGCATGGAGTGCCCTTATGGCCTATAATGAGATTTGTTCAGGAGAACTCTACTGGTTTGGCCAAAAATATTCAAAGATCTTCTCCAAAACCATTAGGCTGATCAGCACCTAAACTGGCACACATACTCATGGCAAGGTCCTCTTTTAAATTTATTCAAGGCAAGTTGCTGCATTAAAAAACATGACTGCCAAAAGGCAATCCAATTTCAGCTATGACCGATCCTATAGGTCAAATGCAAAACTTGCGTATAAATCCTTAGAGAGTGCAGATAGAGTCATACCGTGTAACACGTATAGGAACCCATATATGCTCTATCAAAATATGTCCATGCCAGTGACCTCTGACCTGTCTTAATGGTCAAATGCAAAACTATATATCAACTCCTAGAAAGTGCAGATACAATAATGGTTCCTATAGAAGACATATAGGACAGCCATAGAAAAACAAAACATCCTTGACCATATTTTTCATATTTTCGAAAAAAGCCACCAAGATAACAACGTAGTATTTTTTTTCATATACAAAGTAACCCTTGAACTTCTTATTTGTCATGTTTGGCAATGATCCACCAATCAGAACATTAAAAAAAACACACATACACATTTAAATCTTTGTGGTGTTTTTTCTATATCATAACCACCCTCAAACATTACAAAAATTACACGATTGGTAGGTCTATGTGCCACGTAAACATGAGTTTGAATTACTAACCAACCAACCTTTGGTAGCCTTGGACATACAGGGGCCTTTGCAACTAGCCATTTAAGAGCCAATTACTTCATTGAACCCTCAATTGAACTAATTCAGAGCTCCGCTGGATCAAAAAAAAAGCACAGTGGGATCCCAGGACCAAGATTGAGAAACACAGTTTTATATAACATGCTTCTGATATTGAGTCATACCCAAAAATTACTATTATACTATTACATACCATACTACCGTGTCTATGTTGCCATTATATAAACTGTACTCCTTCTATGTCACCTTGGTATAGACCTGTGCCAAATTCATGATAATTAATTGCTCAATTAACAAATGTTATATGCCAAGATATTTGAAATGCATTTAGCATTTGTGACATACTGACATTTGTATTTAGTTTGGTTGTTGTGACGGAAAGATGAGTTCTGGTGATGAATCTTCCTCCCGACCTGTGAGGGCGCTAAAGAACGGGAGGAGAAGTATCTGGAAGGGCTGGCCTGACAGTTCATTTCCGGGTCAGGGAAGTGGGTCAGCCTGGAGAGGAGCGCGACTCTGTTGTAAGACCTTATTGATTTGAAAGGTAAACGAGAAACAGCTGCAAGTAATAAAGCAGCTGCAACCGTTTATCTCGATATCATGTGGGATTACATATAGGGGCCAGGGTAACGCTGATCTTCTCCTTCGTTTGGGTTAACGTTAGGAGAGAAGGACTGAGAGAGGAGCTCTCAGAGTATTTGTGAAGAGTGTTGTACGTGCTGTGTGTTATTTTCTGTCTGTCTGTAATTGTCTGTCTTTGTCGCACTAATAGACAGTTAACGCACATCTCCGGAGCTGTCGAAAGGAGAGCACTATCCGGAGCACCACTGCACTGAGCACCTGCACGTTTTCGATCACCCAGGACTGGTGACCGTACCGTTGTTTTTGTTCGGGACTGTGCCCTTGTTTTCATTATCCCCGTGCTTTACACATTGTTGTGTATTGCCGGGGATTTATTATTTTTGATGGTCGCCAGACCTGGAAAAGAGCAATAAAGCACTTATTCACTGATCACTGTTGTCTGTTCATCACTTCTGCACTGCATCACCGCTACACCTGTTCCCCTTACCAACCACTTTGCCACACGTGGTGTCAGATCCGGGATGGACCGCAACGCACTGGCGGAGCTGCTGCAGGCACTGGAGATCAGACGGGATGCAGAGGAGAGACGGAGGGAGGAGCGCTATACGGCGCTCATTGAACGGGTAGGGCTGATCGTTGCTGCAGGAGCGACCCCTATCGGAACATCATTGATGTCGGCCCCGAAGGCACGGGCCATGAAAATGATGGCGGAGGATGATCCAGAGGCATTTTTGGTGGCGTTCGAGCGGCTGGCAACCGCGGCGGGATGGCCTCGGGAGTTCTGGGCAAGCCAGCTGGGACCTTGCCTGGTCGGGGAAGCGCAGGCAGCATACCAAGCCCTGAGCGACCAGTACGCCACTGACTATGACCTAGTCAAGCAGGCTATCCTCCGTCGTCTCAACATCACCGCGGAGACCCACCGGACGCGGTTCCGCGAGTACCGGAGAGCCCCGGAGACACGCCCCAGGGTGGTGGCACAGCGGTTGTGCGACCACATGGTCCATTGGCTGACCCCAGAGAAGAAGACCGCTCAACAAATGGGGGAAGCCATTGTGGTGGAACAATTCTGCCATGTGGTCGGCGCCGAAACTCAGGCGTGGGTACGGCGCCACAACCCTGACACCCTGGAGGAGGCGGTCAAATTGGCCGAAGATTTTGAGGACTCTTTGACGTCAGCCCGGGTCGGGATCCTGTCAGCCCCTGCCCTGCTCAGGAACCAACCTCTCCCTCCCTCTCCTCCAACACCACCACCATCACCCTCGTTCCCGGCACCCAGACCTCCCAGACCGCCGACCCCGTTGGGCCCCCTTGCCTCCCCCCCATGGAGACCGAGGATGGCCCCCAGCTGGGGTAGAGGTGTTGCCCCTGCCCCGTTGCCCTACCAGCAGCGGGACAGATATTTAACCTATGCCCCCTCTGTCCCTCCACTCTGTTTTAGGTGTAACCAGCCAGGACATAGGGCCAGGTCATGCCCCGCTGCTATGGAGTGTGACGTGGCTGCATGCAACTGGACACCTGGAACGGGTAAGCAGGGGGAAAACGGTTGGGAGGGGCCCTGTCTGATTGACGTGGTTTTAGGGAATGTGAAAACCCACGCGTTAGTGGACACAGGGTGTGAGCAAACCTTGATCAGGACAGCTCTCTTGGGCGGTATGTCGTGGCAGCCACAAGGTCAGGTGGCCATCTCCTGTATCCATGGAGACACGGCGGCATACCCCACCCTAAAAGTATATTTATCGGTAGGACCGATAAAACGTCACCTTGTAGTCGGGGTGGCGGAAAGGTTGCCGCACCCAGTTATTCTGGGCCGAGACTGGCCAAAATTCAAAGAATTGGTGCAAATAATGGCAGTCTCAGCCACACACGTAAACGTGGCAGAAAAAGGGAAAAAGGAACGGATTGGTGATGTGCTTCCTTTTCATACTGAAATGTTTTCCCCTCCGTTCCGTCCTAGAAAAACAAATAAGGAGAGACGGACGGCAAAATGGGAGGGAGCGTCTTTGAGACAAGGCTGGGGTCTGGTGGGAGAGTGCTGTAATGGTAACAAACGCCAGTCGAAGGGAGTGGGAACGCAGTGTGACCGAGAGAGCGAGGTTACTGGGCCGACTAGGGCAGAGGTTATTCCAGCCCCTCTCAATATACCGGACCCGTGGTACTCAAGCGCGGACCTAGTGTGGGGCCAAAAGAACGACCCGTCACTGGTGCACGCTTGGGGGCAGGTCCGGTCCATTGAAGGTAAGGATGTTGATGGCGCTGGGCCGCTAGTATATCCACATTTCAGTATAAAGGGGCAATTACTATATAGGGTAAACCTAGCCGCGGGCACAGGACAGCCTGTAACACAATTATTGGTTCCCCCATCTTGTCGGACCGAGGTCATGAGGCTGGCGCATGATATCCCTTTTGCGGGGCACCTCGGAGCCGAGAAGACGAGGGAGCGAATATTGGCTCGATTCTATTGGCTCGGTCTTCATACTGATGTGTCGAAATATGTAGCCACATGCCCAGACTGCCAGCGAGTAGCGCCAGGTCGAGTGCGCCCCGCTCCTTTGATCCCACTGCCGATTATTTCCACTCCGTCTGAGCGCATTGCAATGGACATAATGGGCCCGTTGCTACCTTCTGACTCTGGGTATACACATATATTAGTAGTGGTGGATTATGCAACGCGATACCCAGAGGCAGTTCCATTGAAGTCCACTAGTGCAGCTGCAATAGCCACCGAGTTAGCGCAGATTATGGCTAGAGTAGGGATCCCCAAGGAGATTTTGACTGATCACGGAACCAATTTTTTGTCCAATACGTTACAGCAGGTGTACAAAATATTAAAAATACGTCCCATCAGGACGTCCGTTTATCATCCACAATCGGACGGTTTGGTTGAACGTTTTAATCAGACCTTAAAGTCGATGCTGAGGCGATTTGTAACACAGGAGCAGAAACATTGGGCATCGCTTCTTCCCTACCTCCTTTTTGCAGTGAGAGAAGTGCCGCAGAGTTCAACGGGGTTCTCCCCCTTTGAGCTCCTGTACGGCCGGCAGCCTCGCGGCATTCTCGACCTGCTGAGGGAGGGGTGGGAGGAGCACAAAGGCTCGTCAAAAATGTAGTGAAGTATGTGCTCCTACTACGAGATTGGCTGGATTTGGTCGGTCGTTTGGCCCAAGACAACCTCAGATCGGCTCAGCACCGACAACAGCAGCATTACAACAAAAATGCACGGATTCGAACCTTTCGACCAGGGGACAAGGTAATGCTGCTACTTCCCTCATCTGAATCGAAACTGTGTGCTAAATGGCAGGGGCCGTATGAGGTGATTCAGGCTATAGGGAAAATAAATTATGAAATTAGACATCATGTCAATTTGTTAAAGCCCTGGCAGGCAAGGGAGGTCTTATTTATAGCCCCAGGCAATATGGAGGATGATTTAGGTCCCTGTCCAGAGACCCCGAGCACAAGAGCGATTTCTATGGGGGAACAATTGGTTCCGGATCAGCAAAGAGAGCTGCGTAAGCTTATTGAGGAGTTCAGCGATGTTTTTTCTGACGTGCCCGGCAGGACAAACTTAGTTGAATATGACATTATCTCTCCACCAGGTGTCACAGTGCGAGAGAGACCGTACCGGATCCCGGAAAGTCAACGAAGTGGCGTTCGCAAAGAGGTATGGGATATGCTCGAGCTTGGGGTGATTGAGCCTTCCAGGAGCGAGTGGTGCAGTCCGATCGTCATAGTGGCTAAGAAAGATGGCACCAACCGCTTCTGTGTGGATTTCAGAAAGGTGAACGTTATTGCTAAGTTCGATGCATACCCCATGCCTCGGGTCGACGAACTTTTAGACAGACTGGGAAAAGCGAGGTTTATTTCCACTCTGGACCTGACGAAGGGATACTGGCAAATCCCTTTAACCCGCAGCTCCAGAGAGAAAACCGCATTTTCAACACCAGAAGGGCTGTTCCACTTTAAAACCATGCCGTTTGGGCTACATGGTGCGCCCGCTGCCTTTCAGAGACTGATGGACCAGGTTTTACGCCCACATCATGAATATGCAGCAGCGTATATTGATGACGTGGTGATATACAGCTCCACCTGGCGAGAGCATTTGGCTAGGGTTGCAGCCGTTCTTCAGTCTCTAAGGGCAGCCCGGCTGACAACTAACTTGAGGAAATGTGCGTTTGCCAAAACAGAGACTCAATATTTGGGATTTTTAATGGGGAATGGAAGGGTGAGACCTGTAGTCACCAAAATCCAGGCTTTGGTTGATGCAGCTATCCCCAAAACCAAGACTCAGGTGAGGTCACTACTGGGCTTAGCCGGTTATTTGTGAAGAGTGTTGTACGTGCTGTGTGTTATTTTCTGTCTATCTGTAATTGTCTGTCTTTGTCGCACTAATAGACAGTTAACGCACATCTCCGGAGCTGTTGAAAGGACAGCACTATCCAGAGCACCTCTGCACTGAGCACCTGCACGTTTTCGATCACCCAGGACTGGTGACCGTACCGTTGTTTTTGTTCGGGACTGTGCCCTTGTTTTCATTATCCCCGTGCTTTACACATTGTTGTGTATTGCCAGGGATTTATTATTTTTTGACGGTCGCCAGACCTGGAAAAGAGCAATAAAGCACTTATTCACTGAATCACTGTTGTCTGTTCATCACTCCTGCACCGCATCACCGCGACATCTGTTCCCCTTACCAACCAATTTGCCACAGTTGTACATACATGGCATCTGCATTTGCATTGAGCAAATTCCAATTTTCAAATACATGCAGCCATTTGCATTTAAATGTAGATGCATCTGACCCCATGTCACATTATGCTTATGGATACTCATACAATTATCTGATATTAAGGATTATAATTTCTTTCCCACAGGGGCTTATAGCTAGCCTGAAATACTAGAGCCATCATGTCTTTCACCAGAAAACAACAAAGACAATGACGTGAATACCACTTGAACCACCAAAAGGATATGGTTCACAACCACAATTTCAGCAATCTACAGACCAATCACAACACACTGAGAGTTACTATCGTGCAAATTAAAGTGACTAGAAGTGTGTGTAGTAGTGTGTGTCTCAGTGTGTGTGTCAGTATGTCTGTGTGTGTCTCAGTCTGTGTGTATGCCAGTGTATATGTGTGTGCCTTAGTGCGTGTCTCTGTGTGTGTGTCTTTCTCTGTGTGTGTGTGTGTCAGTGCGTGTTTGTTTCAGTGTGTGTGTCTCAGTCATTTCAAGTCATACAAAGAGCATTTCAAGTGGAGCAATAAAGTGGAGGAAAGAGATCAAAACGAGGAGCCAAGTTAGAAGCAAGAATTGTGTGAATCTTGGGCCTCAGCACCTTTGCAATTGTGCCTATTTGCTTGATGCTTGACAAGACTGGCCTAATTGCTGCTTCTAACTTAGACTTTTGTGTTTGATATCACCCCTTTAAATGTCTGTTACATTTTTCTAACTTGTTTTTTACATTGTTTTTGTAAGGGGATATATTCATTTAGTAAAAATTTATTGTCAATCTGAATTACGAAAGCTTAAAGTCGGCAGGGGGTGTAAACCAAAAATCCAAGATGGTCACTGATAAATCAATGTGCTAAAAAAAAACTTTAATAGTTTATTTTTATAACACCTACGATGTATTTCATGGTACAGCTCCGAGTAATAGAAGGTAGTGAGTGGTGATTCGTGCGATTTATGGCACCAAGGAAGAGTGCCATTTACTTTATAAAGGGATGATAGAGGATAGCAAAAGCAGGTTTCGGACTTGTGATCAAGAAGCCTTGGTGACAGAAAGCTGGTCTGGGTGACCCCTGATTCCTGGAAGACATAAAAGTTAGTGCCCCAGCGAGTGACTTGGATGCGGATGCTATAGGGGAGGAGACGGAGGCTCTCACTCGGGGGGGCAGAACGGATTCCGAATGGAGCCCTTGAAAGAAACTCGGGAAGCGAGAATCCGTATCCCACTGCTGAAAAAACAGAAAAGAAGGCTTACTGCCGGGAAGTGTGATCACTATCCCATTGACGTTAGTAGAGACACAGTATCCGGCTAAAGTAAAGAAGGAACACAAAAGGGGAGAGATAAAATTGACAATAAAGCACATGAGCTGTGACAGGACAATTTGTGTAACCAGGGGTCCCGCTGTTATGAGTGCCTGTAGCGAGTAGATAAGAACATAAGAACATAAGAAAGTTTACAAACGAGAGGAGGCCATTCGGCCCATCTTGCTCGTTTGGTTGTTAGTAGCTTATTGATCCCAAAATCTCATCAAGCAGCTTCTTGAAGGATCCCAGGGTGTCAGCTTCAACAACATTACTGGGGAGTTGATTCCAGACCCTCACAATGCTCTGTGTAAAAAAGTGTCTCCTATTTTCTGTTCTGAATGCCCCTTTTTCTAAACTCCATTTGTGACCCCTGGTCCTTGTTTCTTTTTTCAGGCTGAAAAAGTCCCTTGGGTCGACACTGTCAATACCTTTTAGAATTTTGAATGCTTGAATTAGGTCGCCACGTAGTCTTCTTTGTTCAAGACTGAACAGATTCAATTCTTTTAGCCTGTCTGCATATGACATGCCTTTTAAGCCTGGAATAATTCTGGTCGCTCTTCTTTGCACTCTTTCTAGAGCAGCAATATCTTTTTTATAGCGAGGTGACCAGAACTGAACACAATATTCAAGATGAGGTCTTACTAGTGCATTGTACAGTTTTAACATTACTTCCCTTGATTTAAATTCAACACTTTTCACAATGTATCCGAGCATCTTGTTAGCCTTTTTTATAGCTTCCCCACATTGTCTAGATGAAGACATTTCTGAGTCAACAAAAACTCCTAGGTCTTTTTCATAGATTCCTTCTCCAATTTCAATATCTCCCATATGATATTTATAATGTACATTTTTATTTCCTGCATGCAGTACCTTACACTTTTCTCTATTAAATGTCATTTGCCATGTGTCTGCCCAGTTCTGAATCTTGTCTAGATCATTTTGAATGACCTTTGCTGCTGCAACAGTGTTTGCCACTCCTCCTATTTTTGTGTCGTCTGCAAATTTAACAAGTTTGCTTACTATACCAGAATCTAAATCATTAATGTAGATTAGGAATAGCAGAGGACCTAATACTGATCCCTGTGGTACACCGCTGGTTACCACACTCCATTCTGAGGTTTTTCCTCTAATCAGTACTTTCTGTTTTCTACATGTTAACCACTCCCTAATCCATGTACATGTGTTTCCTTGAATCCCAACTGCGTTCAGTTTGAGAATTAATCTTTTGTGCGGGACTTTGTCAAAAGCTTTCTGGAAATCTAAATAAACCATGTCATATGCTTTGCAATTATCCATTATCGATGTTGCATCCTCAAAAAAATCAAGCAAGTTAGTTAGGCACGATCTCCCTTTCCTAAAACCATGTTGACTGTCTCCCAGTACCCTGTTACCATATAGGTAATTTTCCATTTTGGATCTTATTATAGTTTCCATAAGTTTGCATATAATAGAAGTCAGGCTTACTGGTCTGTAGTTACCTGGTTCAGTTTTGTTTCCCTTTTTGTGGATCGGTATTACGTTTGCAATTTTCCAGTCTGTCGGTACCACCCCTGTGTCAAGAGACTGCTGCATGATCTTGGTTAGCGGTTTGTAAATTACTTCTTTCATTTCTTTGAGTACTACTGGGAGGATCTCATCCGGCCCAGGGGATTTGTTTATTTTAAGAGCTCCTAGTCCCTTTAACACTTCTGCCTCAGTTATGCTAAAGTTATTTAAAACTGGATAGGAACTGGATGACATGTGGGGCATGTTGTCAGTATCTTCCTTTGTAAAAACTTGTGAAAAGTAATCATTTAACATATTTGCTATTTTTTTTTCTTCCTCTACGATTTTGCCATTTGTATCTCTTAAACATTTAATCTCCTCTTTGAATGTTCTCTTGCTGTTGTAATATTGGAAAAACATTTTGGAATTGGTTTTAGCTCCCTTAGCAATGTTCATTTCTATTTCTCTCTTGGCCTTTCTAACTTCCTTTTTGACTTGCGTTTGCAGTTCTGTGTACTCTTTCTGCTTACTTTCTTTTTGGTCCTTTTTTAATGCTCTGTAAAGTGCCTTTTTTCGCTGAATATTTTTTTTAATTGATCTATTAAACCATTTTGGCAATTTAGTTTTACATTTAGATTTGTCTACTTTAGGGATATAATTGTTTTGCGCCTCTAGTACTACATTTTTGAAGAACAACCATCCTTCTTCTGTGGGTGTTTTCTCTATTTTACTCCAATCTACTTCTGTTAGTCTCTGTTTCATACCTTCATAGTTTGCTTTTCTAAAATTGTAAACCTTAGCTTTAGTCATTACTTTTGGGGATTTAAAAAACACTTCAAATGAGACCATGTTGTGGTCTGAGTTTGCCAGTGGTTCTCTGACCTCTGTTTTAGTTATTCTATCTTCGTTATTTGAAAAGACTAAATCAAGGCATGCCTCCCCTCTAGTGGGTGCCTTCACAAATTGTGTTAGGAAGCAGTCATTTGTCATTTCCACCATTTCTATTTCATCCTTCGCGCTACCCACCGGGTTTTCCCATTTTATTTGGGGGAAGTTGAAATCCCCCATTAGTATGGCTTCTCCTTTGCTACACACATTTCTAATGTCATTGTATAACAGATTATTTTGCTCACCGTCTGAATCTGGCGGTCTATAGCATGCTCCTATTATTATGCCTTTTGAATTTTTGTCTGTTATTCTGACCCATATTGATTCGGTTTTATTTTCTTTGTCCAGGTTTAACACCTGGGCTTCAAGACTGTTTCTTATGTATAGCGCTACCCCTCCTCCTCTTCTGTCCTGCCTGTCTTTCCTATACAGTGTATACCCACAAATATTAAATTCGTCCCCATCACTCTCAGACAACCACGTTTCTGTAACACCTATCACATCATAGTTACCTGTTAGTGCAGTAGCTTCAAGTTCTAGAATTTTGTTTCTGATACTTCTAGCATTTAGATAAATACATTTAATGGTTGTCTTACCTGAGTTGTTGTTCTTGTTTTGATGCGGTCTCCCTTCTGTTTTTTTGTTGATTTCTCCCCCCTTCCTTTCTAGTTTAAATTCTTCCGATGATATGCCCACAGGCTAGGAGAAGTGAGATCACTTCCCCTCCAAAAGTTGGATCCCCTGCCCAACGCTAGAAAACCCCACCTTTGAGAAAGAAGGAACGAGACTGGCCAATGCACATTGAAAATAGAGAAAACAGAAGGTAAGAAAAAGCCTATAAGAGAAAGCCATCCGCTCCGTGGAGAGAAAAAAACCCTAATAATGTTTTAGGGCAAAACCTCTGGTGGTCCAGGCGGAGAGGGCACCCCCCCCCCCAGGCAAGCAAGCAAGGGACTCATGGGCAAGGACAATGTCAAATGCAGCTGGTCTGATGTATGACGCAATGGCAGAGAAGGTCCAGCTAAAGTTTTTATTAAATTCACGCTTTATTCACGCTCTTGCTGCTGATGTGGCTGAAGGAGTGAGGAGTGAAGAACTGCAGGAGACCGCCTGCTTTGGTTACTAAGGAAGCAAGATGGGTGGAGAACTAGTGTCTGATTATAATCTTTCTGGAATAGTCTGAAAAAAGAGGATCTGAATGATGGGGTTTTTTGAGGATGATGAGATTTGAGAGTACTGTAAGGGCAGATAGATGAATTGATTTTGGATATCTGAATACATTGACCTGAGCAGAGTTGGTCCGTTTTCAATATCCTGAGGAACAATATGCAGTGATGCCCTTGAACAATGAAAAGATCTCCTGCCTGGATGCCAAAAGATGGAAACTTGCTCATGGAGGAAACTGAAAATTCACTGCATCGTAGGAATCCAAAGAACGCTGTAAGACATTGATTCCATTACTATGTCATCCACTGGATTGAAGCAACCTTGCTTGAGAATTGACACCAGGTTGTAAAGAATCTGTTTAATCTGTAAAGGAGAGAGAGCATCTGCTGCGTTATTAGAAGAACTGGGAAGATGACGGGCTTGAATTATAAAATTGTTTACAACCGATATCCAAGTGAGGCGGCACAGGAGTCTCACTACTGAGCACCATCCTTTATTTACAATGAATACAGTTGCTGCGGTGTCACAGTGGAATTCAATAGATTTTCTGCTCCATGCTTTTCCCCCCCAGAGGAAGGCAGCTGATTTGGGTACAGTTCCAGCAGTGCTGAGGATTTTAATTGAGGGGGCATGTTGGAGATTTCTGGAGGCCATTGGCTAGAAAACCATTGATCTTGATGGATAGCTCAGAATCCTACAAAAGAAGCGTCTGTGAAGAGCATCATGTTGATGATGTAATCCATGAATGGGCAATTGTTGTGGTTGGCGAGAGCGTCCGATAGTGCTTGGACATTGATGGGGGAGCAGACGGTGGGTGAGTAATGAACCTGGAGACGAGGAAGGATGGTTATTGGTTGATTCTGTGGAATCTGCCTGGAACCCACAAATTTAATGGTGCGTCCATGTTTATTGAGGTTATATGAAGTTGAAGAAAGTAGAGATCCATGAACTGGTTTTATTGTAACTTATTGAAGTGGTGACATATGATTCTGCTTTAGGGCATAGTGAGGCAGGGTGAGCAGTATAAGAAAACATACAAACGAGAGGAGGCCATTCGGCCCATCTTGCTCGTTTGGTTGTTAGTAGCTTATTGATCCCAGAATCTCATCAAGCAGCTTCTTGAAGGATCCCAGGGTGTCAGCTTCAACAACATGAAGTGGTGACATATGATTCTGCTTTAGGGCATAGTGAGGCAGTGTTTGCCAGATCCCTACTTTTGTGTCGTCTGCAAATTTAACAAGTTTGCTTACTATACCAGAATCTAAATCATTAATGTAGATTAGGAATAGCAGAGGACCTAATACTGATCCCTGTGGTACACCGCTGGTTACCACACTCCATTCTGAGGTTTTTCCCTCTAATCAGTACTTTCTGTTTTCTACATGTTAACCACTCCCTAATCCATGTACATGTGTTTCCTTGAATCCCAACTGCGTTCAGTTTGAGAATTAATCTTTTGTGCGGGACTTTGTCAAAAGCTTTCTGGAAATCTAAATAAACCATGTCATATGCTTTGCAATTATTCATTATCGATGTTGCATCCTCAAAAAAATCAAGCAAGTTAGTTAGGCACGATCTCCCTTTCCTAAAACCATGTTGACTGTCTCCCAGTACCCTGTTACCATATAGGTAATTTTCCATTTTGGTTCTTATTATAGTTTCCATAAGTTTGCATATAATAGAAGTCAGGCTTACTGGTCTGTAGTTACCTGGTTCAGTTTTGTTTCCCTTTTTGTGGATCGGTATTACGTTTGCAATTTTCCAGTCTGTCGGTACCACCCTGTGTCAAGAGACTGCTGCATGATCTTGGTTAGCGGTTTGTAAATTACTTCTTTCATTTCTTTGAGTACTACTGGGAGGATCTCATCCGGCCCAGGGGATTTGTTTATTTTAAGAGCTCCTAGTCCCTTTAACACTTCTGCCTCAGTTATGCTAAAGTTATTTAAAACTGGATAGGAACTGGATGACATGTGGGGCATGTTGTCAGTATCTTCCTTTGTAAAAACTTGTGAAAAGTAATAATTTAATATATTTGCTATTTTTTTTTCTTCCTCTACGATTTTGCCATTTGTATCTCTTAAACATTTAATCTCCTCTTTGAATGTTCTCTTGCTGTTGTAATATTGGAAAAACATTTTGGAATTGGTTTTAGCTCCCTTAGCAATGTTCATTTCTATCTCTCTTGGCCTTTCTAACTTCCTTTTTGACTTGTGTTTGCAGTTCTGTGTACTCTTTCTGTGTACTTTCTTTTTGGTCCTTTTTTAATGCTCTGTAAAGTGCCTTTTTTCGCTGATTGATCTATTAAACCATTTTGGCAATTTAGTTTTACATTTAGATTTGTCTACTTTAGGGATATAATTGTTTTGCGCCTCTAGTACTACATTTTTGAAGAACAACCATCCTTCTTCTGTGGGTGTTTTTGCCCACTGACTATTCTATTAAATAGATCGGGATCTGATTGAGCCCAATTCACAAGGGTATTCTCTGCCTCTAGAATTGCTGCTGCCTTAGTGGAAAAACACTTAGATAATGGAAAAACATTGAGCCTCCATATCTTGTAGCCAGTTCTGTTATATATAGCAGGTTATCATCCAGTTCTTGGCAGCAGTTGGGGTAAACTGAGCCGAGTGTGTCTCGAAAAATGGAAAAAGCATTTACAAACTCTGGTTAGTTTTTTTAACAGTCGGATCACAGGATTTTAACGTGACAGCCAAATCACCACAATCTACTTCAGAGGATGCAATTAAAAGTGAAATTAAATTGACGTCCTTACCCTCGATGATCTTTTTCTTTATTTGAGGAGTGATTGAGTATTTCCTGAGAGACTGCAAAGATGCTGAATTGACTGAACCTGATCTGGTGGCTGAAGCCTGGTTGAAGAGAGAGGCTTCTGCTGGAGATGACTGCAGGAGGAGTGACAGCTTGCTTGAAAGCAGATGTTTTCTAGCACATCCTGCCTGGAATTCTTAGTTGATACAGCGTCTGCCAGCGGCTGCAGGTGCTCCTTGGTATCCAAGAAGATGAGGTCGGGTAATTCTGCTACAGAAGAATCGTTGGACTGAGGATTGGAAGAAGTGGCTGTAGCTTGAGCATTGGTAGCAGTGGCTGAACTGAGTCTGGCTGCAGGAGTTGATTGCTTAGATGCGCAAGACCTGGGAGCAGGAGCAGGATAGACTGGCTCTGCTGATAGAGCCTCACATAGCGATAGAAACATGGCGTTTCGATCGGACCCTGATGGAATAACGATACCTTGGTCGAGTAGGGTTTTGAGGAGATGTTTTTAGGCCAATTCTTATAAAATGGCTCACCACCATTTGCATGATAGGAGTAGGTCTTTTCCTACTGCGGGACTGAGTAGGTGCTGATCGTGATAACTTAGGGCTACTTCCTGAGCTGGAAAACTCAAAGCCCGAGGCAGCAGAATACATGGTGAACAGTACAAGAGGGAAAGCCGAAAGAATATTCAGTGTCCACGGGACGATCCGAGATAGGGTTGAGAGACAAAACGATCAGGGTAAGTCCAAGAAGAATAGCCAAATGAAAATGATCAATACGGGTAACAGATAGTAAATAGCAAACGCAGGTACAACTCTCAAGAGAGGGAGAGACATGGAACTGAAGTGCTTATATAGCAAGAACTAATGACATGAACAAATTAGGCGCAGGTAGTATCAGGTTGCTAGGGTCACAAGATAGGTATCAGGTTACAGTAGTGCCCACCGAAACGCAACCTCAAGGTTAACCCTTAAAAATACCCATAGTGTGTGTGAGTGTGTGTGTGTGTGTGTCTCATATATATATATATAATCTTTAAAAGTCAAATATACCCTTTCTTATGTAAGCCATAAATAACTTGGTTTTGACATATAGTTGAGAAATTACAAAGCTTTAAAAATTACTCATTTACATATCTGTGGAGCGGACAATTAACTTTTCACATTTAGATACTGTACATTCAGCTGCAGTTTTGCATGCCCTTTTGTTTTTGCTGGTTAAATTACATGAAAACAATATGGCAACTGAGTGCCAACACCCCACGTGTGGGACAGGGAGACGCCCTGTTTTTAGGAGGACTGTTTGTTTGCATGAAACATAGATCCTCCCTGTGGCAGAGCACAGCTCTGCCCTTCAGAAATTGGCAGGGATGGGGTTAAATTCCCCTACCTGCCTGGGTTCATTGTGTTCAGGTGGCTGGGGTTGATTAGATGATTAGTTTAATTAACGATCAATCACCGCCCAGCCACCTGACATAAAAGGAGGCCTCTGCTTCTCGTTTGGGGAGAGGGAGCTGAGGAAGCAGGTTGGTGGTTTGTTTGTATGTTTGAAAGTTTGAATCCAGTGAAGGCATTGCCCAACCTGGAAATTGTTATTTTTGCTTTTTGTCTTGCTTTATTTGTGTTTAAATCCCTTTATTTTGGCCCTTGTGCCCTTTCATTTTTGTGTTTATTTATAATAAAATAGTTATTTTTTTGAACTACAAAAAAAAAAAAAATAATAAAATAAAAAAATTTCCAGGCTGGGCAATGCCTTTACTGGATTCAAACTTACAAACATACATACAAACAAACATACATACATACATACATACAAACCTACACACCTACCTACCTACCTACCTACCTACCTACCAACCAACCAACCAACCAACCAACCAACCAACCAACCAACCTGCTTCCTCAGCTCCCTCTCCCCAAATGAGAAGCAGAGGCCTCCTTTTATGTCAGGTGGCTGGGCGCTGATTGATGGTTAATTAAACTAATCATCTAATCAACCCCAGCCACCTGAACACAATGAACCCAGGCAGGTTGGGGAATTTAACCCCATCCCTGCCAATTTCTAAAGGGCAGAGCTGTGCTATGCCACACTCCCATTTTAAACTGCCAGTCACTTCGAAGTACCGTTTTTTATAAAGCAAAAAAATAAGTAACTGATTTAATAAAAATAAATGGCCAAGCTATATTACAAATGTTTAGGATTGACAAGGGTTTAAAAAAAAAAAAAAAAAACAAGATGGTGGCCTGCCAAATAAAAAGCTCATTCTGGTGTGTAAAAAAGCTTTTTTAAACATTTAAAAAAAATGTTTTGAGTGTTTTCATATTAGATACCTTTAAGTTAAATTAAAATTGTTTACACAAGTCAGTGTGTTATTTATTTTATTAAAATCTAAAATTTGGTTTGACCCCCTAATATTAAATAGTGCAACGACACTACACATTTTGAAAAAGTGATTCCATGTGAGGGGGCTTCCTCACACATACAGTAAAAGTATAAAAATAAAGTAGCTGCTGAAACAGAATCCAACACCTGGAATTGAACCCGTAACACTGCGGTGAAGAGTCCGGAGCGCTGGCCACTACTCCACACAATGGTCAACTACTGGCTCCACCTGAAAAATGACTGGGGGTGCTCACCCAACAACGATATGAAAACATAATAATAAATACTGTTTAAAAGTTAAACATTAAATAAGTACTCAGAGTAATGCCAGGACATGTTTTTATTTGTATTATTTGTATAATTCAATTCTAAATACGGAAATCTTGTATTATATTTTCTCAATAACAGTCTATGTATATAAAACATTATTGTGTGCAATTCAACTACAGTATTTTAACAGTCTGGAACTGTTACCTGTTGCTGAATATCCTGCTTTTCTTCCTTCGACCAGGGTTTGGAATTACTTATCACATTAGCATTCACTATCTTTCAAATTAAAATAGGTCTACTGCAGTTTTGTCTGGTGGAGCTGTCAGGCTTTCCTGCCTTACCAAAGCACCTTTTCCCACATAAATCTAGGAGTGTATCGATAGTCTGTGTTACCAGTATTACCTCTGACTCCACTTCTGTTATGTTTTTTTATCCATTCTTTATCCATATCAACAGACTACAGCATTCTAACCATGACCTGAAGCATGAATAAGAGCCCACATTTTTTTGTAATGCGCATTGGGAGTTGTCTTCGATCTTCACGCAATCCCCTTGCTAAATTTATACCTCGCAAAAAAATTATCATTTGGCACAAAAAGAGAGATATTCCAATACGGCACAAAGCAGTTACACGACATTGGAATATAGCAGTTTTTTGAGCAATTTGCAAATCTGTTTGTTCCTCGCAAACCTGTCTGTGCATTCAACCAATATAGCAACTGCACACAACAGCCAAGCGAGAATGCAGAACGATGGACCATTACCATCACCCAGACAAGCTGCTATCATAGGTGTACAGTACATATCAATATTCCCCTATTCTCAACACAAATTTTGGAAGCATTGACACCCCTGAACTGCATCATTAGATTGCAGTATTTATTCAAAATATAACTTAAATATATTGTAGCGACTTGCTAATAAGATATGATAAGCTTTTTTTAGTAGCTCAGAATGACATTGCATACAAACACGCCCCTTCTATCTTCACTAACTTGTTGTCGTGGCCGCCAACACTCTACTATACCCCAATCTGCACGTGCATCCCTTAATCATTCTCCTATTGAAAGTCTCCTCCTTCCAACTGCCCTGCCTCACCATGCCCCTGCCCACATCATGGCACAGGCATGGAATGCAGATCAAGCATGTATACTGGTAGGCCTACTTCTGAAATTAATGAGAAATAAATTACACTATTAAAAAAAAAAAAATCAACAGTCAGCTGTGCCCTTATATCTTTTAGAATTGCCAGGTGAGGGGCTTAGTTATTTTACTTACATCTTCACTGCCTGGAGGGAACGGTTTAATCCCCTCTCTAACCCCCCAGTGAGGAAAGGGTTCTTGTTAGTAAGGAGCTGTATCAATGCACAGAATTAAACTAATATTTTTTTTAAATGCACAAATAATATTATTTTCACTCTGTGGCAAATATTACTTTGTATTGTCCTTCTCAAGTGTCCAGCTGTGTTATAAAAATAATACTGGAAGCACAGATGTTATCCTAAAGAAAAAAAAGGTCATTCTTAAACACTGTTGCTATCGGCCATATTGATTTTACATATTATTTGTATGTTTTGCTCGCTCAGGTCCAGTCAATTGCCTTAATTGTTTAAGCAAGTAATAGAATCATTGGTAAATTTACACATCTGCAAATAAATAGCCCTAGCGTCTGACATGTGTAATGAGGTTCACTTGAAGTGCCTGATAGTATAGGATTTCCTCAGAAACATTTTGTACAGAATACAAATGCAAAGCATACATGCTCAAAGTAATGTTTTGAACCCCTTGCCAGCCGACAAATGCAACGGTAACCACACTGAAGAAAGATGTGCCCTTATTTGTGAAGTGGAAGAACGTGAGGGAGGTTTCGATGTACTCCACAATCCACAAGTGTTTACTGGAGACACAGAGAAGATGCAAATGAAAGCTAGAGATGGCAATTGGCACATGGCAGACATCAAAATACACACAGCTGTGAAGGACTACAATAACATCATTGGGGGTGCAGTCTTGTCCGACTAGCTATTGCAGTATTATAATGTGCTGCATAAAAACACTGGTATAAAACCTTTTTTTAATTCCTTTATTGATACAGCTTCACAAGAAAACAGGAATAACCAGTTACACTATACAAAAAACTTTCTGGCAGAATGTATGCTTTGAACTCTGTAGCGAGCAATTCCCTGTTTTAGCAGGACCTGGTGCCAAAACACATAAAGAACTCATTATCAGTGCTGAAATGTTTATCCTCTCAGTAAAGCCAAAGCTGGGAGGGACAAAAAATCTGTATTGAGCAGCAGAAATGTGAAAATAAATAAATCAAACACTCCCTGGCAATGCAAGGTCGGGATGGGACGATTATCATTTGTCATGCTGTAACACTTAGAGAAATTGAAAAGTAAAGGGAGCCTTTGGTTGAGCCCTGTTAGCACTGCAATGTAAACCAGCCCCAGATAGCTCTTTAACAAAACTAATGTGGTGACGATCCTCGCAAACTTTGCCGTATTTGTTCAAATTGACCCTTTAGAGCAATTCAGATAATTTAGCGCAAATGCATATGACATTTGTCAACATGCATACATTTTTATCTCATGGCAATCATTATCACAGACATTAGCATGGTGAATGAGCCTGATATTTAAAGGGCCATCACAGATTTTACAGATTTACCTGAGGCTGTTTCCTAAGAAGAGAGGTGAATTAACAATGCCTCTGATTTTGTCTGTCTCTCAAATATGAGTAGGCTGCATTTGACCTATTCAATTAACCAGTGCAATGTTTTTTACTTTTTAGTTTTGTTACATTCCCATCTGTTTTTTTTTTCTCCTGGAAAATGTATTAGTGACCACCTGCATGTTTCGTCCATCCATAATTAAATACTCTGCTGCAGTTACTACTCACTTGTATCCAATTCTGCTCTTAAATATAACTCTATTAAATGTATTGCAACTGCTCTTATTGAAACTGTCCTGAAACTGATTTATGCATTGCACTCGTTATTAGTCAGATTTGATCTCAATTAAGCTTCCAAGCTGATTGCTGAGAAGCCCATTGTTTTTGTTAGGATTAATATTATAGCCTAACTGAGATTGCTGTAAAGTGTGTGTTTTTTTTAAGCTGTAAATCGCCCTGTGAAAGGATGGCTTTGCAGGGGTGACGTCATACCAGAAACACAGACTCCAAAACAATGAAATGATGGGTGAAACTGAGGTGCTACAGCGCTCAGCTTTTTATTAAAGAAACAAGCAAAAGATTTGAACAGACACAAAACACTGTAAAATAAAGGGCGTGCTGGCCAAGCAAGCAAGTATTTTAGCCAGTACATATAGCAATTGTTTACTCTAGTTTAATACTTTTTCCACAGGCTTACGTCCCTCCTCAGCGTCTTTTATAGTCTGTGGCTGGAGTTTTAATTACCCGATTTGATCAAATGTTTACCGTAAGGCTCCAGCCACATTCCCACGAGGGTACTAAGGACCCCATCAACCTTCAAAACACGGTTTAGATAATTGTTTCTATTAAGTCATTAATAGATCAGGTAAGTAAATACCTGATGGGGACTTCGGCTCTAGTAAGTACAAGTATAAGACACAGTAAGATTTAGTATCACAGCAGATAACAGTGTTAGTGATAGTTACAGCAGGATACGATGAAATACAAAATACTACAGACTGAATAACACTTGTGGCAGATAACAGTTTATAAAATGGCTTGGATAAATTAAGTGCTGTGATTGGCTGAACAAGATCACATGACTGTGCGATAATAATTTTCTTACCGCATGGCTATGACATCATAGACCAACTTACTTACCTGATCTATTAATGACTTAATAGAAACAATTCTCCAAACTGTGTTTCTGTAGATAAAAACGTCAACCTACAACTGAAACAGCATTAAATCACTCAATCTGTTTTTTTTCATGTCTGTTACTAAGAATTACAGAAAAAACTGGCAAATATACTGTGGTATTTATTTAGTCAGAGAACAAAGAAAACTCTGAGGCAATCAGTAACACTATTCAAAAGCCACCTGAGAAATCACCATGCAAGTCTCACTCAGCATGTAATATACTGTATATGCAGCATATACTTATTAAACTAAATAGCGGCTTGTAAAACTGACTAGCGAGCATGCAATATTTAAACTCGACACAACAGATACATCTCACCACTACCCTCTGATTTCAGAAACATATTTAAAACAAAATTTCATGAATCCTCCCTCGAGTGCCAGTGCAGATCAGTGTTTGGCTGTTCCTTGAATCCTCCCTCGAGTGCCAGTGCAGATCAGTGTTTGGCTGTTCCCTGAATCCTCCCTCGAGTGCCAGTGCAGTGCAGTGTTTGGCTGTTCCATGAATCCTCCCTCGAGTGCCAGTGCAGATCAGTGTTTGGCTGTTCCTTGAATCCTCCCTCGAGTGCCAGTGCAGATCAGTGTTTGGCTGTTCCTTGAATCCTCCCTCGAGTGCCAGTGCAGATCAGTGTTTGGCTGTTCCATGAATCCTCCCTCGAGTGCCAGTGCAGATCAGTGTTTGGCTGTTCCTTGAATCCTCCCTCGAGTGCCAGTGCAGATCAGTGTTTGGCTGTTCCTTGAATCCTCCCTCGAGTGCCAGTGCAGATCAGTGTTTGGCTGTTCCTTGAATCCTCCCTCGAGTGCCAGTGCAGTGCAGTGTTTGGCTGTTCCTTGAATCCTCCCTCGAGTGCCAGTGCAGATCAGTGTTTGGCTGTTCCATGAATCCTCCCTCGAGTGCCAGTGCAGATCAGTGTTTGGCTGTTCCATGAATCCTCCCTCGAGTGCCAGTGCAGTGCAGTGTTTGGCTGTTCCTTGAATCCTCCCTCGAGTGCCAGTGCAGTGCAGTGTTTGGCTGTTCCATGAATCCTCCCTCGAGTGCCAGTGCAGATCAGTGTTTGGCTGTTCCTTGAATCCTCCCTCGAGTGCCAGTGCAGTGCAGTGTTTGGCTGTTCCTTGAATCCTCCCTCGAGTGCCAGTGCAGTGCAGTGTTTGGCTGTTCCTTGAATCCTCCCTCGAGTGCCAGTGCAGTGCAGTGTTTGGCTGTTCCTTGAATCCTCCCTCGAGTGCCAGTGCAGATCAGTGTTTGGCTGTTCCATGAATCCTCCCTCGAGTGCCAGTGCAGATCAGTGTTTGGCTGTTCCATGAATCCTCCCTCGAGTGCCAGTGCAGTGCAGTGTTTGGCTGTTCCATGAATCCTCCCTCGAGTGCCAGTGCAGTGCAGTGTTTGGCTGTTCCATGAATCCTCCCTCGAGTGCCAGTGCAGATCAGTGTTTGGCTGTTCCTTGAATCCTCCCTCGAGTGCCAGTGCAGATCAGTGTTTGGCTGTTCCTTGAATCCTCCCTCGAGTGCCAGTGCAGATCAGTGTTTGGCTGTTCCATGAATCCTCCCTCGAGTGCCAGTGCAGTGCAGTGTTTGGCTGTTCCATGAATCCTCCCTCGAGTGCCAGTGCAGTGCAGTGTTTGGCTGTTCCATGAATCCTCCCTCGAGTGCCAGTGCAGTGCAGTGTTTGGCTGTTCCATGAATCCTCCCTCGAGTGCCAGTGCAGTGCAGTGTTTGGCTGTTCCATGAATCCTCCCTCGAGTGCCAGTGCAGTGCAGTGTTTGGCTGTTCCATGAATCCTCCCTCGAGTGCCAGTGCAGATCAGTGTTTGGCTGTTCCTTGAATCCTCCCTCGAGTGCCAGTGCAGTGCAGTGTTTGGCTGTTCCATGAATCCTCCCTCGAGTGCCAGTGCAGATCAGTGTTTGGCTGTTCCTTGAATCCTCCCTCGAGTGCCAGTGCAGTGCAGTGTTTGGCTGTTCCATGAATCCTCCCTCGAGTGCCAGTGCAGTGCAGTGTTTGGCTGTTCCATGAATCCTCCCTCGAGTGCCAGTGCAGATCAGTGTTTGGCTGTTCCTTGAATCCTCCCTCGAGTGCCAGTGCAGTGCAGTGTTTGGCTGTTCCATGAATCCTCCCTCGAGTGCCAGTGCAGTGCAGTGTTTGGCTGTTCCTTGAATCCTCCCTCGAGTGCCAGTGCAGTGCAGTGTTTGGCTGTTCCTTGAATCCTCCCTCGAGTGCCAGTGCAGTGCAGTGTTTGGCTGTTCCTTGAATCCTCCCTCGAGTGCCAGTGCAGTGCAGTGTTTGGCTGTTCCATGAATCCTCCCTCGAGTGCCAGTGCAGTGCAGTGTTTGGCTGTTCCATGAATCCTCCCTCGAGTGCCAGTGCAGATCAGTGTTTGGCTGTTCCTTGAATCCTCCCTCGAGTGCCAGTGCAGATCAGTGTTTGGCTGTTCCATGAATCCTCCCTCGAGTGCCAGTGCAGTGCAGTGTTTGGCTGTTCCATGAATCCTCCCTCGAGTGCCAGTGCAGATCAGTGTTTGGCTGTTCCATGAATCCTCCCTCGAGTGCCAGTGCAGTGCAGTGTTTGGCTGTTCCATGAATCCTCCCTCGAGTGCCAGTGCAGATCAGTGTTTGGCTGTTCCATGAATCCTCCCTCGAGTGCCAGTGCAGTGCAGTGTTTGGCTGTTCCATGAATCCTCCCTCGAGTGCCAGTGCAGTGCAGTGTTTGGCTGTTCCATGAATCCTCCCTCGAGTGCCAGTGCAGATCAGTGTTTGGCTGTTCCATGAATCCTCCCTCGAGTGCCAGTGCAGATCAGTGTTTGGCTGTTCCTTGAATCCTCCCTCGAGTGCCAGTGCAGTGCAGTGTTTGGCTGTTCCATGAATCCTCCCTCGAGTGCCAGTGCAGATCAGTGTTTGGCTGTTCCAGTGTTTGAATCCTCCCTCGAGTGCCAGTGCAGTGCAGTGTTTGGCTGTTCCATGAATCCTCCCTCGAGTGCCAGTGCAGTGCAGTGTTTGGCTGTTCCTTGAATCCTCCCTCGAGTGCCAGTGCAGTGCAGTGTTTGGCTGTTCCATGAATCCTCCCTCGAGTGCCAGTGCAGTGCAGTGTTTGGCTGTTCCATGAATCCTCCCTCGAGTGCCAGTGCAGTGCAGTGTTTGGCTGTTCCATGAATCCTCCCTCGAGTGCCAGTGCAGATCAGTGTTTGGCTGTTCCATGAATCCTCCCTCGAGTGCCAGTGCAGATCAGTGTTTGGCTGTTCCATGAATCCTCCCTCGAGTGCCAGTGCAGTGCAGTGTTTGGCTGTTCCTTGAATCCTCCCTCGAGTGCCAGTGCAGATCAGTGTTTGGCTGTTCCATGAATCCTCCCTCGAGTGCCAGTGCAGTGCAGTGTTTGGCTGTTCCATGAATCCTCCCTCGAGTGCCAGTGCAGTGCAGTGTTTGGCTGTTCCATGAATCCTCCCTCGAGTGCCAGTGCAGTGCAGTGTTTGGCTGTTCCATGAATCCTCCCTCGAGTGCCAGTGCAGTGCAGTGTTTGGCTGTTCCTTGAATCCTCCCTCGAGTGCCAGTGCAGTGCAGTGTTTGGCTGTTCCATGAATCCTCCCTCAGTGTTTGGCTGTTCCAGTGCCAGTGCAGATCAGTGTTTGGCTGTTCCATGAATCCTCCCTCGAGTTGGCTGTTCCATGAATCCTCCCTCGAGTGCCAGTGCAGATCAGTGTTTGGCTGTTCCATGAATCCTCCCTCGAGTGCCAGTGCAGTGCAGTGTTTGGCTGTTCCATGAATCCTCCCTCGAGTGCCAGTGCAGTGCAGTGTTTGGCTGTTCCTTGAATCCTCCCTCGAGTGCCAGTGCAGTGCAGTGTTTGGCTGTTCCATGAATCCTCCCTCGAGTGCCAGTGCAGTGCAGTGTTTGGCTGTTCCATGAATCCTCCCTCGAGTGCCAGTGCAGTGCAGTGTTTGGCTGTTCCATGAATCCTCCCTCGAGTGCCAGTGCAGTGCAGTGTTTGGCTGTTCCTTGAATCCTCCCTCAAAAGTGGGATATCAGTCTGCTTTCAATTCACAAATGTCATTTCATCTCGAAAAATGTTACTATAAATGGCCAATGTTCAATGTAATGTTTATGGCAAATAAAAAAACAAAGTACAAATATATGTTACAATCAAACAGTCTTCAGGGACTATTTGTTCTCAGTGGAAGGATACATAATATACTTCTTATTTTTTTTTCTTAAAAAAGCCAGTTTGTGTAATTATTTCTTTTTTTTTTTGCCATTATATAAGGGTGTGCGGTAAGACAATTCTCACCTCACTGCCTGGGTGGTTGAAGGTACGAGGCCGCAGGCCACATTGAAATCGGAGAGACAAAGAGAAGCTCACGTGTCCTCCGAATCGCATGCTATTGACCAATCTCTTTTCACACTTAAGCCGACAGCGAAGCCTCCCGGACCTGTCACAGTTCCGCCAACATCTCAGCCTACCCGCGGACACCCGGCTGCCACAGGACTTGCTGGTCCATGGTGAGACAAGGATTACCCTGCTGGCTTAAGCCCTCCCAACCTGAGCAGTGCTCGGCCACTTGTGCACCGCCCCCTGGGAACTCCCAGCCATAGTCGTGATGGTATAGCCTGGATTCAACCCAGCGATCTCCAGGCTATAGGGCGCACCCTGCACTTAGTGCTTAGCTGTAAAGACTTTTTTTTTCTTATGTTTTTATATCTGAAAAATGCCCTTAGCCTAAAATACCAGAATGACAGCTATACAGCGACTGTTTTACTGTACAATTTAACTGCAAGAACAAAAAGAGTAGAACAACCAGTAGTGATGAGATTTAGACTTCTCTGCCAATGGTCACAAAGACTTTATCTGAATACTAAATACAGACACTTCAAGTGACCCTCATTTTGTACTTGAAATCTTGAAACCTGCATTTTCATTTTAAAACCTGCATGTAAAGCATAAGACCCAAGTAATAGCAGTTTCTGACTGAGACCCAATGCAGAACAGCAGTTAGGGACAGAAAAAATAAGTAGCAGAAGCACAGTTGAGTAGACGAGCCAAAACAGACAAATAAAGTGAGGGACATACAAAACAAAAGGCAAATGGGAACTTAGCTGAAACAGGACTAATATCGATCACACTTTAAAATAATTGTTCACATGTAACTCATCATGAATTCCAGACACAGAACTAGAACCCTGAACACTAAGGAAATTAGGAGTGTATTTATCATGAATTCCTATTATTTTATTTTAAAACATTTTAATCGCCAATTATTCTTACCCCATTTTTCTCCCAATTTGGAATATCCAATTGTTTTTTTAAGACCTTGTCTCAGCGCTGCAACTCCCAGGAGAGACGAAGATAAGCATGTGCATCCTCCGAAACGCATACTGTCAGCCGACCTCCTCTTTTCACACTGCAAGCCGACAGCGAAGCCTACCGGACCTGTCGCCTTGGAGGAAACACAGTTCTGCCAGCAACTTGCAACCAACTCACAGACGCTCGGCTGCCACAGGAGTCGCTGGTGCACGGTGAGACAAGGATTACCCTGCCAACCTAAGCCCTCCCAACCCGGGTGGCGCTCGACCAATTGTGCAATGCCCCCTCGAGACTCCCGGCCACGGTCGGCGATGGCATAGTCTGGATTCGAAGCAGTGATCTCCAGGCTATAGGGCACACCCCACACTTCTGGAGAGGTGCCTTAGCTGGATGCCTCACTCAGGAGCCCTTCCTATTATTTTATTATACTGATATTAATACGTTATTAGTTCATATATAATTCATTGTGAATTCTTAACACTTATTTCTTATATTATTGGTGCTCATTGTGAGAGAAAGGAAAGGCTTACTTATAATTTTACTCAATTTAAGGATTAAGTAAACAACAAATGTCAAACTTGTCATCAACCCAAAATTGTCGGCAATCATGGTCCTGGATACCCTTGGTTTGTAGAGATCATCAATTGCTAAACACCTGGAACAAATTATAATTATGGCCAATTAAACCAATCATTGAATCAATTAATTGATTAAGGAGCTTGGGTAAAAAAAATAAACAAGGAGAGTCTGTGTCTTTTCAGGACCAGAGGTGCTGACCCCTGGTCCAGTATTTCAGAGTACACTACCAAAACAAAATTGTTGTGATTCATAGAAAATACTACCTTTCATGGCTTCTGCCACCCTCAGTGCAATTTTCGTAATTTCTATCGCTCCAAATACTAATGTAGTTCCTGCATTAAGAGAAAAAGTTACAATGAACTACGTTACAATCTGCAACGTTTTAGAATACTCAGTTTATCTTTACATAGTTGGTGGGATAGTTTATGATTTATTTATTTATTTATTTGTACTGCTGAGTTCCCCTTTAAATAATGAAGACAGGTTACATTGCACTAGGACAGGAGGGAGAAACATAGTCTAAGTTAAGACTCCAGAAAATTACTTTGGAAACAGAAAAAAAAAAAAAACTCTGAGGAGTGTTTTTAGTGTAATTTAAAAACACTTGGGTAACGTTCTCCACCTACGTACTTACAAAATACTCTTATGCTCACAACACTCTACAGGAGGCTGCATTAATTTCAAAGCATTTGTGCTTTGTATAGTAGCCATTAGATTTGTATTTTCTGCACATGTTTCTCAGCTAAAACTAATTGAATTAAGCCAGACAGCAGTTCATATTTTGCAACCATATACTGTATCATATACTGTAACTGAATGATTAATTAGTGACCTACCGCTTCTTTTTGCTCGCTGGACTTCTGCTCCATATGATAATTCTGGGGTAATTTCATTCACTCCAGGACTGTCAGGACTGGATACATTCGATGAGCAGACTGTAAGGAAATGATCAAACGTTAGGATAGGAGTCATAACACATTTTACACTCTAATTATTCAAAGTGTACCTTTGAAATCCTGTGCAAGTAGAAAACCGCAGAGCAGAAAACACCCAGCTTTCTTTTGATCCATCTCTATGAATGCTGTCTGCGTGTATGAAATGTTCTGCCAAGTGAAAGTGTGTCCAAGTAAATGATTCTTTTTTGGTATGGGGTTGCAGGTTTTATGTTCAGCTAACCATTGCTTTATCTAAACACAGGATTTCCTTTAATTGTTCGGTCATGTGTATTGCACAGTCAGGTCAATCATCGAGCAGGCTTCCCACCGACTCACATGGTCATCCACGTCTTAACTGACACAATAAGAGCATTCATTTCTAATTCATTTGTTTTCCACTTCTGGAAAACAGGATAACTACTTTTACTGGAAGTTACTGGATTTAAAAAAAAAAAACTTTAACAAATGTATTTTAGGCTGTAGAGTTAATATTATATTTAATTAACAAGTATATTTACTATTTTATAAATTATAATTTATTTACTATATTACGGAACTGAATATTAAAGAATGAAAAATAAATGTTTGAATGAAACACCAGCAAATATTTTTTTGGGGATCTACATTATAATTTATAATCTCATGACAAAAACATTGTTAATGTAAAAAAACAAGTTAGAAAAACATAACAGCTGTTTAAAGGTGTGATATCAAACACAATGAGATTTAATCAGTGCAAGAATAGCAAGAGACAACCTTATGCAATGAAGATTGCGTGGAACTGAAGGCGGCCTGTTTGAAGCAGAAGTTGCCTGAAAATTAAATGTTATTAAATGGGATAGTAAATATGAATCCTCAGCAGTTAATTTCCTTATTAGTTTTAAGATCCTGTGCCGATTTCCTTATTAGTTTTAAGATCCTGTGCCGATTTCCTTATTATTTTTAAGATCCTGTGCCGATTTCCTTATTAGTTTTAAGATCCCGTGCCTTTTGTTTGCTTTCATGCATTCTGGAGCTGTGTTTTAATTATTTTAAAAATACACAACGAACCACGTGGGCCTGCCTCTTTCTCATCTCCATTGACTCTTCCAGAGAAGCTGGTCCTGCTGACGTCACTCGCTCTCCACGGTGAGAAAGTGGTGGTCCCACGTGGTTTCTTATAGATTTTAAATACAGCTATAGAATGTGCGAATGCAAATAAAAGATCATAGGATCTTAATACTAATAAGGAAATTAAGTGGTAAGTATTCAAATTTACATTTCGGTGATCCACAGCTCTCTAACAATTTAATCTGCTTTGTTGTGTTATCAGGTCAGAAGACCCTTTGGTATGGCCATGTATTATTTTTTTGTATTATCTGTAGCTACAGACAAGTACATTGCCTACTCATTTAGTATTAAGGTTCGACTACAACAGTTGACCTCCAGGGAAATCACTGCACTCTTTTGCCGGAATAATTCAACAACCCCACAAAGCTCAATGAGAGGACTACATTCTCAAGGTATATGATGCTAAATGTTAAAAAAAGTGTTATTTTTTATGTTGTACCCATAAATTGGTATATCATATTAACCATATTTAATATCATCATGCATTTTATCTCAGACTAACAGCCGCTAGTGATTAGATTTTCCTGACCAAATCACGTGTTCATAGGTGCACAGCAAGAAGAATAATAAGAAAATAAATAACAAAGCAAGCGAGAGAAAACAATGTCTGCGATTCGCAACGCACAGTAATAAAGAAACCGAGTAAAAAACAAGACAATCACTGGCACTAATTGTATCTGCACACTACAGTGCATCCATTACCGCAAACCCATTGCAGTGTGACCGAGTAGAGCGCAACCCCACCACTGTGTCACCCTACACAGCCCACATTTCCAGTGTGCCAATTAATCACATATAGGGGGTACTACGGCACTGGTCTTTAAAGTTAAATTGCAAAACACATAATAATGATGGTGTTCCAGGATAACAGCAGAAAGTTGTCTATTTTATATACAATATTATTCATTAATGAACTTGTAAATAATTTTTATACAGATCTGTTGTTTAAGACTTAAGGACTTTCTGCATGTTTGCATTGCTGACATTCAATTATTGATGCCAATATGGCTTTTAAAGTACTTTGTAACTGCTCTAACTTCCTCCTTAATCTGCAATAGGGTAATAAGAATCTACTGAACCTTTGTTTATAGAACACTAGGTAGACTGTGTTCCAGTTGGGTCACATGTTGATGGAAATGCGGTGATGGACACGCGGTGATGTCCAGTAACCCGCAAAAACATCCCATGACTATAACATTAGAAAAAACACAGTACTGGACATCAAACAGAGCAAAAAAAAGCCGAGCAAATTAATCAATGTGGAATTGTGGAAAATGACAGCCTATTTCTCCAGTTCAACCTTACATAACAAAGGCTCTTTGGGGTGAGGTTGTTCTATGCTTGTTGATTTGACACTTACTTAATCTTCACCTTTGTCTTCCCTGTCAGAATTACATTGAAATACGTTCAAGTTACGATTAGAAAGCAAGTTGACAGAGTTTTGTGGAAGATTGGATTTTGTTGTTGCACTGCGTACCAGGATGTGCAGTTCCATGTCATCTGGTAAGGCTTGGTTTGGCGGGGGCAGTTTGCCAGTTTGCTCAGTGCTTCCTGAAGATGCAACGGCAGGTGAAAGGTTCGGCCATGCATTTTCTGAACTCTCTGTCAGTGAGGCAACCTCTTGCTAATAGAAACTGGAGATATTCTCGAGGCAGTTTGAAATGCTTTTGCACGTTGAATAAGAATTTTGAGGCATTAAACTTCAGGAGGGATCCTGGGGATGGCCATTTGGTTGAGGACACATCGGGGTGGCAGTTTGTTGGTGCAAAACTATTGCAGACATATTGTGCTGGTGTGTTGGTTCTATCTAAGTAAATCATGAGATTCAGCCACTTGCCATTGTCTGGTGTTGTTTACATGGCAGCTATTTGAACACATTCTCTTCTGTGGCACAGGTTGTCACAAGAAGTACAAACGTGTTTTGGTGTGTCAGCGGAGCATTGTGTGTAAGTCAGAAATTGTGCATGATATTTTATGAGAATGGATGCGTCACTGAGTAAGACTTCTGGATGTTCCTGGGGACACATGTCAAGTAAAGTTTGCACAGTTCTGTCATAGTGTGTTTATCACCATCTCCCAAGGCTTTTACTTGGCAGTACACTGTAACCACAGAATAAATGTTATGAATAAGTTTTCTTACACGTGGAAAATGGCAGCCAAGGGTACGGAGGTAACGGAGTGACGATTTACAAGTGCTCCTAGACATGTAGCAGCTAATGGGATGATCCGTTTTGTTGGATGCGTGAAAAGCCTCATTTGCACAGTCATCAAATGTGTCCATAAATGCATGTGCATGATTTGGGTCTGCTGAAACAACGCTCTGAAGGTTGTTCATCACACATGGAACAAGAGCAGTGCTTAAGTTGGTTAAAATAGGTTAAAATATCTTTGTGGTGCAGTTGCTAAATGTAATGAACAGTCTATTTCAATGCAACCCCTGCCATGTATTTGACTTGTACTGAAACATCGCGTAACTTTTTTCTTTTCAATGTGGATTGATAAAAAAAAAAAAAAAGAAAAAAGTTTACCTTTGATTAGCGGCTGTTTTAGATCATGCAAATTGATCACTTGTAAAATCTAATGGCAATTGAAAGGACTGAAGTTCAAATGTATCTGGCTCACCGGTAGTCATATCTGGACAACACACCTACTATATTGAATACTTGCATCAGCTGGTTCACCGTGCAGGCCACCAAATTCTGTAACAGTTTCCAAAAATGTATGGAATACTGTCAGAAAAATAAATAGATTCTGGACCCAGTTCAATTAACCAACAAGCAAGTGTATTCTACAGAAACATTAATGATGAAGATACAACATTTACAAGTGACCAGAAATAACCCCAAACCAGCACCCCACAAATATATACACAGTCTCGAACAGAATAGTCAAGTTGCTGCAGCTCCTCAATTAGGAAAACAAATAAAACCCCAAAATAAGTCAAAATCTAGAAAAAAAGATTGATTAGATCTCACCAGGTCTGGAGAAGCTGTTAGTGTAGAAAATCCTTGGGGTTGTTGCCCATCCAGAACAAAACCAGGAAAACTCCAACAAAAACCAATAACGGTATTTGTAATGCAACAGAAAGAAGGAGGAGGATGTCAGAAAACTACTCTTTAAAATGCGGTTCAGTACTTTTAATACGTTCCCTCTCCTAAAAGGACCTTATAACCTTTTTTTTTTTAGTAGATGATTTTGGTTAAAATCAGAGCAGCCAGAAATCTAATTCTGTTACCAAACACAGAACAAACACACACCTCCCCCAATGACCACCTGACCTTAATAAAGGAAAAAAATGTGGGAAAAAAAGTTTTTCCTAATAAATTAGCCACCAGTAGATAGACCTGGAGGTGGAACGGAAAGGTACTGGAGCGCAATGCCTCCTCTTAAAGGGATATTACACTTTATTTATTTGTTGCTTTTCTCATTTAAAGCTTTTAATTTAATATAACGGTGTTACAGGGTAATCCTTGTCTCACCATGCACCAGCGACTCCTGCGGCGGGCAGGCGGTCATTTGCAAGCTGGCTGCGAGTTGCTGGTGGAACTGTGTTTCCTCCGACGTGACAGGTATGGTTGACAAAGCTGTCAGCTTGCAATGCGGCTCACAGCATGTGTTTCCTTCGATGGGCATGATAGTCTTCATCGCTCCCGAGTCAAAATGGGAAGTTGCAGCGCTGAGACAAGGTCTTAAAAACAGTCAGATTTCCAAATTGGGGCGATAATGGGGTAAAAATAATGAAAAAATTATAGAAAAAAGAATAGCTTGAGGTTCTCTTTGTTGGGGATATGTTTTACGAACTAACAGCAGCTGTGAAAGAATGCTTTCTACACTGAGAGTGACCATCCTCTCGTAGTAAATGGAATAAGTCTGTTATTTGATTTAATACTGTCGCCACTGACCACTCCCTACAGATCAATATTAATATTAAACTTCGATTTGCCTTTATTTTTTTATTCCCAAGCCAACAGTTGCCGCTGGTCGGCTCAGTCGTTTTCTTCTCCATGTTTTGTTCTTACATTGGCTTTTGCAGCAGCAGCCACGTGTGGGCAAATCCATGCAAACAAATCAATAATCAATAAACAAAAATCCAAGTTTGAAGTCCGCTCCGTTCAGCTACAGGGAAATCTCACACATATCCCACAGAGATCACCAACGATCGAAAGTACAAGCTGCTGGAGTCTGCAAAAGCTGTTTTTTGTAAGCCACCAGGCCACATCTGAAATACGCAGCAGGGTTTTTCTTTCACCAGGCATTTCTACCTGAGGGATACGAGACAGAACAACTTGTACTACATTTAAACTCCTTTCCAATAGACAACTTGGAAAGTATATGGCTGGAGGCAAAAAGCCCAACGAGTAAAGTGGCATGACACTTTGGGAGAATTAAAAACCGTGAAATAAACTTATGGTACCAGCCAGCCAAGCCCAGAAATCTTTGCAGCTCCTTGAGATTGGACGGGGATGGGCACTCCTTTATTGCCCCCACCTTCTCGGGATCTACGGACACACCATCTCCAGCCAGAATATTCCCCAGGAGTTTAAAGTAAGGCTGAAACAAATGACATTTGGGTACATTGATGACTAAGTTGGCTTTATGCAGGGCCTGAAACCCAGCTGTCAAATCTCACATGCTGTTCTTTTGTGGGAGAGTACACAATGATACCATCTATATGGCATTAACAATGAAGTGATACAGCCCAAAAGGGGTTATGAAGGCTGTTTTGGACTTACTCTGGACATGCATGGCCACCTGCCAATAACCAGAATGCAAGTCTAAGGAGCTGAAAACTAAGGCACCTAAGGACTCTAATATGACATGAACCCTGGGCATGGGATATGCATCCAGGTCAGTTTTCTTATTTACCCCTCGGTATCCGACACAGAACCTAAAGATTCCGTCCGTCTCTATTCACACTACCGGAGGAGCCCAGGCTGATGCTGACCATTTTTATATTCCGTGTGGCAGGAAATGGATGAGCAGTGACGTAAGGCCAGAAGAAGGACGAAGAACAACAAAGGTATCTGCAGTTTCAAAAGGACGCGCGGGGCGACGTTTATTACATAACAAAAATAAAGACAATAGTTAAACAAAAATAAACACTGCTCACACATCAGGAAAATAAAAGGTTTAAACAAAAAAAGTCTCTAACACAAACAATAACAAATACAAAACGCCAAGGTCAGGCTGAGCGATTGCCTTCACTGATCCTCAATTAATTTAGTGTGTGTGTGTGTGTGTGTGTGTGTGTGTGTGTGTGTGTGTGTGTGTGTCGTTCTCAATCTCCGAACACCCACCCAGAGTGCAGAGAGCTGCAGGTATTTATACAGGTGACCATCTCCCCATTAACAACAAATTAATCACTTAATTGGGGAGATGGACACCTTCTGCACGAGGTTTTCAATCATTCCTGGCAGAGGACGAGTTACTCCCTCACCTCTGCCAGAACACGTGTAAACAAACACAAAACAATAACAAAGCTAACACGGCTACCCATTCATTTAAAAATACACATTTCCAAATGAACAAAACACATGGTGCTTCGCCGTCACATATAATAAATAAACAAAACACACGGCGCTTCGCCGTCACATATAACAAATAATAAATAAACAAAACACACGGCGCTTCGCATCATCTATATATTTAAACAAATAAATAAATCATAATACATAAATAACACAGGGGCGGGGGGAGAGACCCCGTTCTAAAAACAAATAAACAATACGCTCAAACAGAAGGGCTTTTCTGCCGCCCTGCTACAGTCCGATACTCGATAGACTCGACCATGCACTGGTTTTTGGTCGGTAGTATGTATCTCATGGAGTGTTATGTCAAGTGTAAGTGCAAGTGCTAGTGTGGTTGTCAGTATTGTGCATTTCATATATCTTTGTCACCAGTGATATATCCATTCTTGCTCGTAGTATTTGTTTCTGATATTGTAATCTGACTGTCCGAAATTAGCGAATAATTAGACTTGAACTCTTTTCTTTGCGGCCAGCTTATTTTATTTTTATTTTATTTTATTTTCTCTTTTTAGTTGTACACAGTGTTTTACAAGTTAGGGGTCTACACTCAGTCGTTCGAACAACTGATTCCGGAAACCTAAACACGTGACATGCCATTTAACCTCCCTACGCTCAAAACAGAAATTTGCACAATAACAATAATAATTATTGATTTCCATAACATGTGAGTATATGTTAAAACTTCATGTTGACTTGAACTCAGCTCTCACCAAGATAACACCAATTGAGCTGTAGCTTTACAGTAAACTAATGTGATCCATCTGCATCTCCATCCATTTGCGTTTCCTTCAATCTGATGATGTAAATATCCTTCTGCCTGTGTTGATGGCTGAAGTGTAATGCTGGCTCCAGGGATCAGCTTATTTTGCCTCCCCAGTGCATTAGCACACATATAAAGACATAAAATACATTACAAATCACATAATAATAATAATAATAATAATAATAATAATAATAATAATAATAATACAATAAGCAATGAGAAATATTGATTATACATATATTCAATATTTAATTGTTCATTCATGTTCTACAGTACTTTGAAGATTGTTATTTGAATGTTCAAATTTGATTAGATGATAATAACTGATAATAACTCAGTTACTAGCAATATTATTGGCTACCCATAAACATTCTATCTACAGTCTCTACAAAATGTAGAATAGTGAGGGGACAGTTAAACGAGGCAGTCTTCCCAGCGAAAGCGAGTGGAAGCGACAGCGAGTGGGAAAAGTACAGAGCAGTTTAGAAGCAGTTTGAAAGCAGGCTGACAACTGCAGAAGAAACTAAACTAAACTAAACTTCAACATGGTCTTTAAGCCAATAATCTGTGACACCTGCTTGATGTGGGAAATCTGAGAAAACCCAGCAGAGCTAAACCAAGTGTGCGTAAAGTGCCGCGCGATCCAGGACTTGCATAAACTAGTAAGTATGCTAGAAATGGAGCTGGAAGAAGTGAGACAGCAACAGGATGTTGAGGAACTGGCACACCCACAATTCATGGAAGTCTGCATCACCCCTAACCGACTGAAAGCCACCAGGGAGATAGAAGGTCAGAACAGCTGGGTTCAGGTAGGCAGAAGCAGGGAAGAAAAGAAACTTCGTCAAACAAAACCACCAGAAATCAAAACAACCAACAGATTTGAGTCACTTCAGAATTTTGATGAGCAGAACCAACAACAAGAGAATGAAAGGAACAACATCCAGGACCCCATTGACAGTGGTGACCAGACAGCAAAAAGAAGGGAGGTCATGATTGTTGGGAACTCCATATTGAGAAACACAGCAAGTTCAATTTGCAGTTTGGACCCCCTTACTACAACAGTGTGCTGCCTTCCGGGAGCCTCGGTCAAGCACATCACTGAGAACGTGGACAGGCTCCTAGAACGAACAGGAGACGACCCGGTAGTAGTCGTCCACATCGGTATAAACAACATTGGAAGAGACAGACCAAAATCCCTGCAAAATAAATTCAGAGAGCTAGGAAGGAAATTAAAAGAGAAAACCAAAACTGTGGTATTTTCTAGTATACTACCGGCACCTTGCAAAGGACCATATGGACAGCTGGAAATAATTAATCAAAACGCATGGCTGAAGACGTGGTGCACATGGGAAGGCTTCACCTATCTTGATCATTGGACCACATTCTACAACGAGGACTATCTGTATAGATGGGACGGACTGCACTTAAATAACAAGGGAACCAGTCTACTTGGAGAAAAGATCCTCGAGCAGGTTCAGAAGCATTTAAACTAGAAAGGAAGGGGGGAGAAATCAACAAAAAAACAGAAGGCAGACTGCGTCAAAACAAGAACAACAACTCAGGCAAGACAACCATTAAATGTATTTATCTAAATGCTTGAAGTATCAGAAACAAAATTCTAGAACTTGAAGCTACTGCACTAACAGGTAACTATGATGTGATAGGTGTTACAGAAACTTGGTTGTCTGAGAGTGATGGGGACGAATATAATATTTGTGGGTATACACTGTATAGGAAAGACAGGCAGGACAGAAGAGGAGGAGGGGTAGCGCTATACATAAGAAACAGTCTTGAAGCCCAGGTGTTAAACCTGGACAAAGAAAATAAAACCAAATCAATGTGGGTCAGAATAACGAACAAAAATTCAAAGGGCATAATAATAGGAGCATGCTATAGACCGCCAGATTCGGACAGTGAGCAAAATAATCTGTTATACAATGACATTAGAAATGTGTGTAGCAAAGGAGAAGCCATACTAATGGGGGATTTCAACTTCCCCCATATAAAATGGGAAAACCCGATGGGTAGCACGAAGGATGAAATTGAAATGGTGGAAATGACAAATGACTGCTTCCTAACACAATTTGTCAAGGCACCGACTAGAGGGGAGACATGCCTTGATTTAGTCTTTTCAAATAATGAAGACAGAATAACTAAAACAGAGGTCAGAGAACCACTGGCAAACTCAGACCACAACATGGTCTCATTTGAAGTGTTTTTTAAAACCCCAAAAGTAATGACTAAAGCTAAGGTTTACAATTTTAGAAAAGCAAACTATGAAGGTATGAAACAGAGACTAACAGAAGTAGACTGGAGTAAAATAGAGAAAACAGCCACAGAAGAAGGATGGTTGTTCTTCAAAAATGTAGTACTAGAGGCGCAAAACAATTACATCCCTAAAGTAGACAAATCTAAATGTAAAACTAAATTGCCAAAATGGTTTAATAGATCAATTAAAAAAAATATTCAGCGAAAAAAGGCACTTTATAGAGCATTAAAAAAGGACCAAAAAGAAAGTACGCAGAAAGAGTACACGGAACTGCAAACGCAAGTCAAAAAGGAAGTTAGAAAGGCCAAGAGAGAAATAGAAATGAACATTGCTAAGGGAGCTAAAACCAATTCCAAAATGTTTTTCCAATATTACAACAGCAAGAGAACATTCAAAGAGGAGATTAAATGTTTAAGAGATACAAATGGCAAAATCGTAGATGAAGAAAAAAAATAGCAAATATATTAAATGATTACTTTTCACAAGTTTTTACAAAGGAAGATACTGACAACATGCCCCACATGTCATCCAGTTCCTATCCAGTTTTAAATAACTTTAGCATAACTGAGGCAGAAATGTTAAAGGGACTAGGAGCGCTTAAAATAAACAAATCTCCTGGGTTGGATGAGATCCTCCCAGTGGTACTCAAAGAAATGAAAGAAGTAATTTACAAACCGCTAACCAAGATCATGCAGCAGTCTCTTGACACAGGGGTGGTACTGACAGATGTAATACCGATCCACAAAAAGGGAAACAAAACTGAACCAGGTAACTACAGACCAGTAAGCCTGACTTCTATTATATGCAAACTTATGGAAACTATAATAAGATCCAAAATGGAAAATTACCTTTATGGTAACAGGGTCCTGGGAGACAGTCAACATGGTTTTAGGAAAGGGAGATCATGTCTAACTAACTTGCTTGATTTTTTTGAGGATGCAACATCAATAATGGATAATTGCAAAGCATATGACATGGTTTATTTAGATTTCCAGAAAGCTTTTGACAAAGTCCTGCACAAAAGATTAATTCTCAAACTGAACGCAGTTGGAATTCAAGGAAACACATGTACATGGATTAGGGAGTGGTTAACATGTAGAAAACAGAAAGTACTGATTAGAGGAAAAACCTCAGAATGGAGTGTGGTAACCAGCGGTGTACCACAAGGATCAGTATTAGGTCCTCTGCTATTCCTAATCTACATTAATGATTTAGATTCTGGTATAGTAAGCAAACTTGTTAAATTTGCAGACGACACAAAAGTAGGAGGAGTGGCAAACACTGTTGCAGCAGCAAAGGTCATTCAAAATGATCTAGACAAGATTCAGAACTGGGCAGACACATGGCAAATGACATTTAATAGAGAAAAGTGTAAGGTACTGCACGCAGGAAATAAAAATGTACATTATAAATATCATATGGGAGATACTGAAATTGGAGAAGGAATCTATGAAAAAGACCTAGGAGTTTTTGTTGACTCAGAAATGTCTTCATCTAGACAATGTGGGGAAGCTATAAAAAAGGCTAACAAGATGCTCGGATACATTGTGAAAAGTGTTGAATTTAAATCAAGGGAAGTAATGTTAAAACTGTACAATGCACTAGTAAGACCTCATCTTGAATATTGTGTGCAGTTCTGGTCACCTCGCTATAAAAAAGATATTGCTGCTCTAGAAAGAGTGCAAAGAATAGCGACCAGAATTATTCCGGGCTTAAAAGGGATGTCATATGCAGACAGGCTAAAAGAATTGAATCTCTTCAGTCTTGAACAAAGAAGACTACGTAATTCAAGCATTCATAATTCTAAAAGGTATTGTCAGTGTCGAGCCAAGGGACTTTTTCAGCCTGAAAAAAGAAACAAGGACCAGGGGTCACAAATGGAGATTAGACAAAGGGGCATTCAGAACAGAAAATAGGAGGCACTTTTTTACACAGAGAATTGTGAGGGTCTGGAATCAACTCCCCAGTAATGTTGTTGAAGCTGACACCCTGGGATCCTTCAAGAAGCTGCTTGATGAGATTCTGGGATCAATAAGCTACTAACAACCAAACGAGCAAGATGGGCTGAATGGCCTCCTCTCGTTTGTAAACTTTCTTATGTTCTTATGTTCTTATCAGTCTAAATTTTGTTAGAAAATGTAGAATGAAGCATGTTGCTTCTACTTTCCGGGGACACTGTTCTACATTTTGTAGAATAACACCCGCAAATTATGTCTCAATTGCGTTTTGTGCCTTTGCGTGTGTTTTATAAATCCTATCCAAAAATTCGGAACCTTTAAGTTGTAAAACATGCACAATCCTTTTATAAATCTGGGCTTGGTTTGTTACATTTGATCCATTACTGTTTGTCCCACTTATTCACTTTAAGTAAAACTTGTTTGTCTAAATCAGAAACCAGCATCCAAACCCCCTTTTTAGAGTTTATTAAAACTACTCTGTTATAGCTTGTGGAAATAAAAATGATGTATTATAAATAATGTGTAATGTACAAAAATAAAAAACCAGAATATGCTTCAGTGCCTTGAAAAAAGCATCTCAAACACCATTTACAGGAATTTCCTGGAATCTACAAAAAAAAAAAAAAAAAAAAACATACATCTTGTTTTCCTTGGTCTTAAGCCAGTATTACAGTTTAAAGGAAGGAAAAACATAAATCTTTCTTTGTGTATATAAAAAAGAGCCTGGAAAACAGCTTTGTGTAAAGAGAAAGTATCAGGGTTTTTATAAAATTGAGCTATCAGTCCCGACATTTACACAATGAATAATAAATATTCTAAATGCATGGTTATTACTTTTATTATTTAAACTGGCTTTGTGCATAATATTGCAAAGTATCTTACCAAAAACACTTCATATAAAGACAAAGGACAATTACTGCAAAATTATATGAAGTCCATATTTTCCACTACTACATATATTTTGCAACTAGCAAATGCACTTTCACACTTTGCTCAACAGTGTCTAATAATTTTCTGTGAATCACAGGCAGCTTTGTGTTTATTGCTACTATTGTGTTTATGTATATTTTGTGTGTCTTTTTTTAGACTGTGTATCTGGTAAGTGTACCTCAATTTCTTTTCTCCAGCAGATAGGCACAGGGTATACAGGAGAACAGCATGATGGGTTTGTTTCTCTTCTTGAAGTGAGCTGCAAGTCTGAAACCGGTATGTTGGATTTTTCTGATTGAGTTTTAATGCAGTATGTTTTTACCCTTTGCCAGCCAATAAATAACATTGACAGGTCAAACATGCCCCAGTAGAAGAGGGGCTTCAATGTTTGCTATTATATACGTATTATTTTCCCCCTTTTTTCTCTGCTGCATCATCAAGTTCCACCGGCACAGGAGGACAGGTGATGAATATCCAGCTCCCACCACCCGTCGGTGACATTTTCCTCCCCATGAGCCTCCTATAACCCTACCTAGATTATATCAATCAGCTTGCCCTCCCAGGCAACACCTGGCCAATTAGGCACCACTCGAGATATAAACTATTTTGACAGGGACACTCAAATAAACGCTTTCAGTTACATTATTTACATCTTATTTACATCTCCAACCCCCCAGTGAGGAAAGGGTTCTTGTTAGTAAGGAGCTGTATCAATGCACAGAATTAAACTAATATTTTTTTTAATGCACAAATAATATTATTTTCACTCTGTGGCAAATATTACTTTGTATTGTCCTTCTCAAGTGTCCAGCTGTGTTATAAAAATAATACTGGAAGCACAGATGTTATCCTAAAGAAAAAAAAGGTCATTCTTAAACACTGTTGCTATCGTACATATTGATTTTACATATTATTTGTATGTTTTGCTCGCTCAGGTCCAGTCAATTGCTTTAATTGTTTAAGCAAGTAATAGAATCATTGGTAAATTTACACATCTGAAAATAAATAGCCCTAGCGTCTGACATGTGTAATGAGGTTCACTTGAAGTGCCTGATAGTATAGGATTTCCTCAGAAACATTTTGTACAGAATACAAATGCAAAGCACACATGCTGAAAGTAATGTTTTGAACCCCTTGCCAGCCGACAAATGCAATGGTAATGACACTGAAGAAAGATGTGCCCTTATTTGTGAAGTGGAAGAATGTGAGGGAGGTTTCGATGTACTCCACAATCCACAAGTGTTTATTGGGGACACAGAGAAGATGCAAATGAAAGCTAGAGATGGCAATTGGCACATGGCAGACATCAAAATACACACAGCTGTGAAGGACTACAATAACATCATTGGGGGTGCAGTCTTGTCCGACTAGCTATTGCAGTATTATAATGTGCTGCATAAAAACACTGGTATAAAACCTTTTTTTAATTCCTTTATTGATACGGCTTCACAAGAAAACAGGAATAACCAGTTAACCAGAATAACCAGTTACAATATAAAATAAAAACTTTCTGGCAGAATGTATGCTTTGAACTCTGTAGCGAGCAATTCCCTGTTTTAGCAGGACCTGGTGCCAAAACACATGAAGAACTCATTATCAGTGCTGAAATGTTTATCCTCTCAGTAAAGCCACAGCTGGGAGGGAAAAACAAAATCTGTATTGAGCAGCAGAAATGTGAAAATAAATAAATCAAACACTCCCTGGCAATGCAAGGTAGGGATGGGACGATTACACTGTGTATCAAAAAAAAAAAAAAAAAAAAAGTGTGTTCCTGGGTAGTAAGTGTTATTTCCTAATAGCTTATGCCTCAAAAGTATAGGAAATGGCTATTATTCCCCACAAACTTTACAGTATAATTACAGTATAATTGTAAATCTCGAAAAACTACTCAGTTCTAAATCTTTTGTAGTCATTTTTGTATTACTTTAGTATAAATACATGTTAATTTGGATTCATATGTTGTTTTTTTCTGACTTTATGTGAACGAAAAGACACACATTTGCCCGTTTTCCCATTGGAAATAGTGATATTTTGAAATATCACTGTCCTGGTCACAAAAGCAAAGTTTGTGGGGAATAATAGCCATTTTCTATACTTTTGAGGTATAAGCAATTAGGAAATAACACTTACTACCCAGGAACGAAAATTGTGTTACATAGTGTTATCGTTTGTCATGCTGCAACACTTAGAGAAAGGTTTATAATAACTATTTTATAGTGCTTTTGTAGCCATTGGGGTTTTAACTCCAAAAATATGAATGTAAACTATTTGGTAAGGGCAATCTGTAGCACACATGTTCTTTTAATTGGGGGTTTCAGAATGAGTCTTTTCCATGCAACAAATGCCAGAGACAATATTAAAAGTCAGTGAGTTTTTATTACAGAAAAGAATCACAAGAATTGTAGGGCAGTCCAACCAGTAAAATACTAACTTGAGGATGTAAAGAGATAGACAAAACCATTCACACTTGTAACAACTTTGCATCGAATGCTAGAGCAAGTCAGTTTCAATTGCTAACAAAACAAAAAGAAAGAAACCAAACCATCAAAACAATCCAATCATGAAGAATAAAACAAAAACACAAATAAATCAGTGGCTGAAACAATAACAGGATAAATCAAATAAACACAATTTCAATAGCAAAAGTGCATTCAAACGAAACTTCTAATATACACAAAAAATAAACAGCGGAAACGAAGCTGCAAAAGCACTGGGTAGCAGTCCAGTAAAATCGATGCACTAGAATAACTGGAATTCCTCTAGCAGCAGTGTATAGATTAGCAGCAATAGTATTGACTAGTAGCAATTTAATTACTAACGTGAAGAACTAGAACACTTTAATAACCTGCCCCTCCAAGGATCTCTTACAGGTGAAATCTCTTTATAGCAATCCCCAATAATATAAAAGAAATACAATGCAATATTAAAATAACTGTGCCGGCCGTGCACAAAAGAAAATACATACAATCAAGTCGATGGTGCCCGGCTCAGGAACGCAAGGAGTTTGGCCTCCCAAGAATGCAGCATTGTTATTATTGAAGGTAATATTTTTCCAAAATGTGATCCTTTTCCATTGTCGGCCAAGGCGCGCTTTGCTGCTGTAAGTCTTCATTTCCACCTTCTTTTGATTGACTCAACACAAACATTTTCCATTAAACAACACACCAATGGAGAGCTTAGGGGCCCATCTATCTGCCCATATCAGGTTGTCATACTGTTGATCTGTGCAAGGCAAATTGCAAATGAAAAATGTGCAGTATACTGTACGCTGGGACCAAGGAGGGTATTATAACACAGCTTGGGAAAATTAAAACCTGTGATTGATTAAACAGCATCACATGACTGTGTGTATATATGTAGCATATACCATGGCTTGCATATTAATGAGCCTCTTCACGTTGTATAATTCACTACGCACTACTACATTTTAAATTCCATAACTGACATTTTATTTATTGTTAGGTTAGGGTTGGCTAATTCATATTACCCTATTAAATTGTATTTCAGTGATGCAAAACAATGGTATTTGTCCTATTTATTGCTCATTAAAACAGTATTTTAAACATATTTATGCATATCATTTAATTATAATAGTTTTTGTTATGTGTAGTTGGTCACAGTTTTGTTTATGTATTCTTTTTTTTTTTTTAACTTGGTTTTGAAGTTTTGCGCATCCCCTAAATGAACATACAATTAGTTACTTCATGCAACGTTAGACCTAACTTGGAATATCCAGCTCTTTTTTGGTTTGGTTTGGGTTTTTTTTGTTACTTTGGTTTTGCAGTGGAGATTTTGCTGGTTTGTTCACTTTTTGTTTTCCTCTCTGTTTGGGACTTATCTTTTCTATTTTTGTTTGCAGTAATAATTATTTTAACCAATAAATGTTTGAGGTCATCCCTTTTCTTCTATCGTGTATTTATTGGGATCTCGCGTCCTTGATGCCCTGTCGCTTTGTCGTTCCCCCTTTACTAGTAAGTTGTTTTTATTTAATACAGGAAGTTAATCACTTTGTAGGGATTAGCTTTGAGTTAAGGGCGAGTTGTTACAAGGGAGCAAACGGCAGGCACAGAAAGCAATTCTATTCAGAAAGCAGGTATTTATTTTTCTCTTTTCATAAATTGAACAGAAAACAATAATCAAAAAATAAATGCACATTCACCCAGTACGGGTTGCTAACTGTCTCACTTCTTGACCTTGTCTAGACTAACAAAACAGAACTTGTCAGAATATCCATCACAGATAAGCAAATGGTTTCCTCGTTTCTATTCCCCTAATTCACCAATACAAGGATTCTTGGTTAATGTGCTCTCATCTCCCCTCTGCAGGATACCCGAGGAACCACAGATAAGTAGGTCCAGGTAAGTAAATCCAGGTAAGTAAATCCCAGAGGCGGTGACTTTGGCGGCCCCTAATGGTGAAACAGGAGACTGGAAACATGGGTGCCCAGCCAGCACGGAAGAAGGCCGTTTGTATGTGGCCATGGATCCCCACAGCGTTCTGGTGGCCCCTCCTGGAACACGGGGCTATTGCTACCAGTTGTTTATTTTTCTTGTGTAAAACAGTGTTTGTATGCTGTTTGTTCTTTCTTATCTTTTGTGTCCTTAACCCCTTAGGAAGTACCTCCCACCACCTGCTGAAGAGGGTCGTCCTCACAGTAGCATATCGCCATTTTCTTTCTAAATCAGAGGTCAGCTGGGGACACGCCCTCGAAGGGTAATGGTTGTCATTCTCTTTCAGGGAACCAGGTTTATGGTAATAACCTAAGGTTCCCTTTCAATGGAATGACAACCATTACCGAATGGGAAGATGTACCAAAGCTGTCGTGGCTACAGATTACCAACAGTACAGCCTCATTGCAATAGCCTCAGAGCCCCCATGATGCCTAAGGGCATGCCGTCTGCAACACTTTAGAGGCCAGTGAGGGTCTCGCTTAGTTTGCAACATCGAGACTTTAAAAACGCACAAATGTCTGACTACCTGTCCATGTAGCAGCATTGCAAAGCTCATCTAAGGAGACGCCATGAAAGAGAGCCCACGAAGTTTCTTGGCCCCTGGTAGAATGGGCCGTAATGTTTCCTGGCAAGGGGAAGTCATCTGTTCAAACGCCAGAGACTGTAGGCTCCATTCAACGGCCAGACCCAGAGTTGGTTGGAGTTGGAGCTGGGCTGGGTTCGGGTGCCATAATAGCCCATCTGCTTGACTCAGGAGGTCCTTGCGTAGCGGGAGCTGCCACGGTTGACCCAACAACATGTTGGAGAGGAGAGAAAACCAGGAGCACCTCGGCCATCTGGGTGCAACCAGCAAAACAGGGGGAACGCATACAAGAGCCCCTCTGGCCATGGGTGAGCTAGCGCGTCTACTCCCAGGGGACCCCGTCTCTCTCAATAGAGAACCTTAGGGGACAATGAGGTCGACTTGTGCAGTACAAAATCTCTCCCAAATCTGTTTCACCATCTGAGGGTGCAGTCTCCATTCTGAGCTGTTGAAGCTTTTATGGACAGTAGATCTGCTGTCTTGTTGTCCACACTGGGGAGGTGAACCAGTCAGATGGAATGCAAGTTTCTGTGCGTCCAGAACAGAGTCTGTGCGCTGTGTGGTGAAGGCCCGGCGAGTGCAGGCCTCCTTGGCGGTTTATGTAGGCTACCACTGTAGTATTGTCCATCCAGATCAGCACATGTTTGTGCGCTAACTGCTCGTGAAAATAAGATAACGCCAGGGTTATTGCCTGCAGCTCTTGGGCATCTATGTGCACTTGCTGCCAATGTCTCTTCCACTGACCTCTTATTCCCCTCCCATTCAAGATCTCTCCCCAGCCTAGGCTGGAGGTGTTCATAGTGACAACTTCCCTTCTGTGAGGCGAGCCAAGGGGAGATCCGAGACACCGATTGCCAGGACAACAGAGATTCCCAGCTCCACTGGGTCCTCCGCTGGCTTCCGCCAGTGCGACCAGTGCCTGGCAAAGCTCCTCAAGCAGGATGAGCATTTGACCTGTGCCAGATGCCTAGGGCCAGACCATGCAGCCAGGGTGCTTACGGGCGAGCTGGACTGTTCTCCCTACTGCAAGTTCTCAAGAAGAACTAAGCACCGGAGGGCAGCTCTCTCCCCAGAGCAAGGGGGAATGAGATCAGTGGTTCAGGGCCCCACCCAAAGGTCCTCAAGGACCCCGCCTGCCACCAGGGACACTCCTGGATCACCTTCACCCTCTGTGCCACCGGTGCAGAGGTGCAGAGATCCGTCATTAGAGGCGAGATGGTTGCCGCCCAGACGACACCTCTCAAGGGGACATTCCCCAGGAGGTAGGCAGTCACCCAGGAGGTACTGCTCTCCTTCACCGATGGAGCAGACGCTCTCTGTCGGGGCCACCACAGAAGTGCCATAGCTCGGCTGAGCGGCGTCTCCAGCAGGCCATGATGGAGACCCTCTTAAAATCACAGGGTAGACTGCCCCCTACCACCAGGCAGCCCCAGCTTCCCCACTTTCGCTCCCCATCCCCAGCCCCACATAGGCCCCCAAGCCCAGGCGAGCTGTCCTTCACAGCATCTACCTGCCACTTCAATTGGGCAAGCCACAGCAGGGAGTTCCATACCGCCCCTGCCGCATGTGTCACAGAAGGAGGAGTCCTGGGCCTTGATGCAGCATGCAGCTGCTGCCATGGACGTTCTCTGGTTGGTAGAACAGGAGGGGAAGGGGAACTGCTTCTTAAACAAAAAGGGTACCAACAACAAGCCCTACGTTTATGCCAGGACTTACTGGAGCTGGTTTGCACCTCTTGGGGCAACCCAGTGTCCACTCTCTGAAGCTCCAGAACGGCTTTACACTGCCAGAGCCCAAGAAGCTCGCCTGTGCACATTCCCCACCATTGGGAACATGGTCACGGTGCTAGTGAAAGGCTCCACCTTTACCAGAGGAGACAAAGACCCCACTTGCCCATCCAAGCCCTGAAGGACTACTGACGCTATGCTTAAGAAGGCATATGCGTCAGCGGCATTATCAGTCAGGGCGGCCAATGCAATGGCCATACTGGTCCTGTACCAGTCGTAGCTGGCTGAGAGGCTGCAGGAACGGGCAACTGAGGCAAATGCAGGAGAGCTACAGGTGGCAACAAAGGCAATGACCGACCTAATGGGGGAGTTAGGTCGGGCATCAGGCAGGTCTCTAGCGGAGCTGGTAGGGCCGGGAACAAAGAAAGACATGCCCCCTTCCAAACCCAAGGGAGACCGTCCCTGAGGGTACCCGGCTGCCACCTTCCCCCCCACAACCGGACTGACCACTGGACACAACCCATGGCAAGGCTGCTCCCAGGACTCCTGGGTGCTATAGACAATAAGACACGGTTATGCTCTACAATTCCGCTTGCGTCTGCCACCCTTCAAGGGTGTGCTCCTTACCACCATCGAACCAGCGAGCGCGATACTCCTTCAACAGGAGATCGCCAGTCTTCAACAGAAGAATGCTGTGCTCATGGTAAACCCAGGCGATGCCTTCAGCGGCTTCTACTCCAGGTACTTCCTGACGGACGGGACGGTGGGACGTTGGTTTCAGACCTACCTGGACCTCAGGGTCCTCAACATGTTCCTCAAACAAAGGAAGTTCAACATGTTGACAGCACAGCATATCCTCCAGTCCATCCAGCCGGGAGACTGGTTCACATTGATCGACCTGCAAGACGCTTACTTCCATGTCCCCATCCGTCCCACGCACAGAAAGTATCTGCGCTTCACCTTTTAAGGCAACGTGTATGAATTCTGCGTGCTGCCGTTTGTCCTTTTGCTGGCGCCCCGCACATTTTCTAAGTGCATGGATGCAGCACTGGGTCCACTTAGGCTGCAGGGTATTCGGATCCTGAACTATCTGGATGATTGGCTAGTTTGCGTGCATTCCAACACACGTGCTGAGGTGCACACCAAACAGGCCATAGATCATGTGACAAAGTTAAATATATATACAGTGCCGTGAAAAAGTATTTGCCCCCTGTCTGATTTTCTGCATTTTTGCAAATTTTTCACGTTGAATTTGGCCAGATCTTTTTGTGGGTTGTAGTAGTATATAGAGGGAGTCTGAGAGAAAAAAATGACACCAAAGTTTAGTTTAGTTTAGCTTCGTTCATTTGTTTAGTGTGCAATGTAGTCAACCATGCAATCTTCAGGTGTGAAAAAGTTATTGACCCCCTAGTTAACTCAACCCAATTAAAGGGATAATTAGGGTTGTTTGAATAGTTTGGTTAACAATCAGGCCTGATTTGGGCCAGCCCTGGCCAATACAAATCTGACTAACTTTGGCCCTTACCATCAGAGTGAAGTTGTCAGCACACAGGTTCTAGAGGCACATCCTGCCACGATCAAAAGAAATTCCTGAAGACCTCCGGAAAAAAAAAGTTGTTGATGCCTATCAGTCTGGAAAGGGTTACAAAGCCATTTCTAAGGCTCAGGGGCTCCACCACAGTCAGCCATACTGTCCAAATGGAGAAAGTTTGGGACAGTAGTGAAACTTCCCAGGCGTGGCCGTCCTGCCAAAATCTCTAATAGCAAGGCGAAAATCATCCGGGAAGTCACAAAGAACCCTAGAACAACATCCAGGGATCTGCAGGCCTCTCTCGCCTCAGCTAAGGTCAGTGTTCATGATTCCACCTACAGAAAGACACTGGACAAAAATGGGATTCATGGCAGAGTAGCAAGGCGAAAACCACTGCTCACTAAGAACATGAATGCTTGTCTCAAGTTTGCCAAAAAGCACCTGGATGATCCTCAAGAGTTCTGGAACAATGTTCTATGGACAGTCAAACGTGGAACTTTCTGGCCAACATGGGCTGTGTTATGTCTTGCGAAAACCAAATCCTGCATTCCACAGTAATAACCTCATACCGACGGTCAAGCATGGTGGTGGCAGTGTCATGATTTGGGGATGCTTTACTGCATCAGGACTTGGATGACTTGTCATCATTGAAGGAATCATTAATTCTGCTCTGTATCAAATAATTCTACAGGAGAATATCAGGCCATCCGTCTGTGAGCTGAAGCTGAAGCGCAGCTAAGTTATACAGCAAGACAGTGATCCAAAACACACAAGCACATCTACATCAGAATGGTTGAAGAACAAGAAATTTAAAGTTTTGGAATGGCCTAGTCAAAGTCCAGACCTAAACCTCATTGAAATGTTGGGGCAGGACCTGAAAGAGCAGTTTATGCTCAAAAGCCCACAAATGTCACTGAGTTGAAGCAGTTCTGCATGAAGGAGTGGGTCAAAATTCCTCCACGGTGCTGTGAGAGACTGATCAATAACTACAGGAAATGTTTGGTTGCAGTTATTGCTGCTATAGGTGGAGTAACCAGTTATTGAGTCTAAGGGGGCGATTACTTTTTCACACGGGGGCACTGGGTGTTGCATAAAATAAATAAATGAAATAAGTATCAAAATTTTGTGCTACTTGTTCATTCAGGGTCCCTTTTATCTAATATTAGATTTGGTTGAAGATCTGATAACATTCAGTGTCAAAAATATGCAAAAATGCAGAAAATCATATGGGCAAATACTTTTTCACAACACTGTATATATAGTTTGTCAGTGGTATCTGAAAAGGAACATAGAGTAATTTTGATGTAAGCCAGGAGAGTCCCAAATTCAAAAAATGCTTGCAGCACAGGCTGTTACAATAGGCTTAGCAGCTAAGGGGTTAAGGACACAAAAGACAAGAAAAAACAAACAGCATACAAACACTGCTTTACACAAGAAAAAATAAACAACTGGTAGCAATAGCCCCGTGTTCCAGGAGGGGCCACCAGAACGCTGCGGGGATCCATGGCCACATACAAACTCTAGGGGCCGCCAAAGTCACCGCCTCCGGGATTTACTTACTGGATTTACTTACCTGGACCTACTTATCTGTGGTTCCTCGGGTATCCTGTAGAGGAGAGACAAGAGCATATTAACCAAGTATCCTCGTAGTGGTGAATTAGGGGTATAGAAACGAGGAAACCATTTGCTTATCTGTGTTGGACATTTGACAAGTTCTGTTGTGTTAGTCTTAACAGGGCCAAGTAGTGAGACAGTTAGCAACCCGTGCATTTATTTTCTGATTATTGTTTTCAGTTCAATTTGTGGAAAGAGAAAAATAAAGACCTTGGTCTATTAGCTGTAGAATTGCTTTCTGTGCTTGCCGTTTGAGAAGGGATAACCTCAAACATTTATTGGTTAAAATAATTATTACTGCAAACCAAAATAGAAAAGATAAGTCCCAAACAGAGAGGAAAACAAAATGTGAGCAAACCAGCAAAATCTCCACTGCAAAACCAAAGTAACAAAAAAAACCCAAACCAAACCAAAAAAGAGCTGGATATTCCAAGTTAGGTCTAACGTTGCATGAAGTAACTAATTGTATGTTCATTTAGGGGATGCGCAAAACTTCAAAACCAAGTTAAAAAAAAAAAAAAGAATACATAAACAAAACTGTGACCAACTACACATAACAAAAACTATTATAATTAAATGATATGCATAAATATGTTTAAAATACTGTTTTAATGAGCAATAAATAGGACAAATACCATTGTTTTGCATCACTGAAATACAATTTAATAGGGTAATATGAATTAGCCAACCCTAACCTAACAATAAATAAAATGTCAGTTATGGAATTTAAAATGTAGTAGTGCGTAGTGAATTATACAACGTGAAGAGGCTCATTAATATGCAAGCCATGGTATATGCTACATATATACACACAGTCATGTGATGCTGTTTAATCAATCACAGGTTTTAATTTTCCCAAGCTGTGTTATAATACCCTCCTCGGTCCCAGCGTACAGTATACTGCACATTTTTCATTTGCAATTTGCCTTGCACAGATCAACAGTATGACAACCTGGTATGGGCAGATAGATGGGCCCCTAAGCTCTCCATTGGTGTGTTGTTTAATGGAAAATGTTTGTGTTGAGTCAATCAAAAGAAGGTGGAAATGAAGACTTACAGCAGCAAAGCGCGCCTTGGCCGACAATGGAAAAGGATCACATTTTGGAAAAATATTACCTTCAATAATAACAATGCTGCATTCTTGGGAGGCCAAACTCCTTGCGTTCCTGAGCCGGGCACCATCGACTTGATTGTATGTATTTTCTTTTGTGCACGGCCGGCACAGTTATTTTAATATTGCATTGTATTTCTTTTATATTATTGGGGATTGCTATAAAGAGATTTCACCTGTAAGAGATCCTTGGAGGGGCAGGTTATTAAAGTGTTCTAGTTCTTCACGTTAGTAATTAAATTGCTACTAGTCAATACTATTGCTGCTAATCTATACACTGCTGCTAGAGGAATTCCAGTTATTCTAGTGCATCGATTTTACTGGACTGCTACCCAGTGCTTTTGCAGCTTCGTTTCCGCTGTTTATTTTTTGTGTATATTAGAAGTTTCGTTTGAATGCACTTTTGCTATTGAAATTGTGTTTATTTGATTTATTCTGTTATTGTTTCAGCCACTGATTTATTTGTGTTTTTGTTTTATTCTTCATGATTGGATTGTTTTGATGGTTTGGTTTCTTTCTTTTTGTTTTGTTAGCAATTGAAACTGACTTGCTCTAGCATTCGATGCAAAGTTGTTACAAGTGTGAATGGTTTTGTCTATCTCTTTACATCCTCAAGTTAGTATTTTACTGGTTGGACTGCCCTACAATTCTTGTGATTCTTTTCTGTAATAAAAACTCACTGACTTTTAATATTGTCTCTGGCATTTGTTGCATGGAAAAGCCCCAATTAAAAGAACATGTGTGCTACAGATTGCCCTTACCAAATAGTTTACATTCATATTTTTGGAGTTAAAACCCCAATGGCTACAAAAGCACTATAAAATAGTTATTATATCTTTCTCTAAGTGTTGCAGCATGACAAACGATTATAGTCCCATCCCTACCTTGCATTGCCAGGGAGTGTTTGAATTATTTTCTCATTTTTGTTGCTCAATACAGATTTTTTTTTTCTTCCAGCTGTGGCTTTACTGGGAGGATAAAGTTTTAAGCACTGATAATGAGTTCTTTATGTGTTTTGGCACCAGGTCCTGCTAAAACAGGGAATTGCTCGCTACAGAGTTCAAAGCATACATTCTGCCAGAAAGTTTTTATTGTATAGTGTAACTGGTTATTCTGGTTAACTGGTTATTCCTGTTTTCTTGTGAAGCCGTATCAATAAAGGAATTAAAAAAAGGTTTTATACCAGTGTTTTTATGCAGCACATTATAATACTGCAATAGCTAGTCGGACAAGACTGCACCCCCAATGATGTTATTGTAGTCCTTCACAGCTATGTGTATTTTGATGTCTGCCATGTGCCAATTGCCATCTCTAGCTTTCATTTGCATCTTCTCTGTGTCCCCAATAAACACTTGTGGATTGTGGAGTACATCGAAACCTCCCTCACGTTCTTCCACTTCACAAATAAGGGCACATCTTTCTTCAGTGTCATTACCATTGCATTTGTCGGCTGGCAAGGGGTTCAAAACATTACTTTCAGCATGTGTGCTTTGCATTTGTATTCTGTACAAAATGTTTCTGAGGAAATCCTATACTATCAGGCACTTCAAGTGAACCTCATTACACATGTCAGACGCTAGGGCTATTTATTTTCAGATGTGTAAATTTACCAATGATTCTATTACTTGCTTAAACAATTAAGGCAATTGACTGGACCTGAGTGAGCAAAACATACAAATAATATGTAAAATCAATATGTACGATAGCAACAGTGTTTAAGAATGACCTTTTTTTTCTTTAGGATAACATCTGTGCTTCCAGAATTATTTTTATAACACAGCTGGACACTTGAGAAGGACAATACAAAGTAATATTTGCCACAGAGTGAAAATAATATTATTTGTGCATTTAAAAAAAATATTAGTTTAATTCTGTGCATTGATACAGCTCCTTACTAACAAGAACCTTTTTCTCACTGGGGGGTTGGAGATGTAAATAAGATGTAAATAATGTAACTGAAAGCGTTTATTTGAGTGTCCCTGTCAAAATAGTTTATATCTCGAGTGGTGCCTAATTGGCCAGGTGTTGCCTGGGAGGGCAAGCTGATTGATATAATCTAGGTAGGGTTATAGGAGGCTCATGGGGAGGAAAATGTCACCGACGGGTGGTGGGAGCTGGATATTCATCACCTGTCCTCCTGTGCCGGTGGAACTTGATGATGCAGCAGAGAAAAAAGGGGGAAAATAATACGTATATAATAGCAAACATTGAAGCCCCTCTTCTACTGGGGCATGTTTGACCTGTCAATGTTATTTATTGGCTGGCAAAGGGTAAAAACATACTGCATTAAAACTCAATCAGAAAAATCCAACATACCGGTTTCAGACTTGCAGCTCACTTCAAGAAAGTCGTGTACAGAAAATGCAATCGGCAGCACCGACTTTGAAGCCGAGTTACATAGGAAGTTTGGGATATGTCATGTAAACACAGCACGAAGGCAACACAGACTTCTCATCTAAGGCTGTTTTTAAAGGTAATTATCTCATGAACTTGTAATTCAATTCGTATTTCGATTCAATATGTAATATTAAATGTTTCTGTGTTTTATATATGCTTTCTTTTTTTTTTTATATAGACTCTTGAAAACGGACGAGCTTCCTGTGTTTGACGGTGACGGTACATTATTTGCTTGCGCTGACTGCAATAACTTGCGTTTTACATGCAACATTGCTTTGTATTTACATTGTATTACATGTATTGATTTATCATCACACTTTTTTTTTTCTATCGACTGTTTTTTTTCTTCTACTGAATATATACTTTTCTTTATTTTTTACTTGCCGTGGTCGACACATGTAGGCTACATTAATCTGCTTTACATAAAATAGCTTGTTTTCATATTTGTATACATAATTGTGGTTGTATTGAACTGTTTTTTTTTTTTCTATAACGTTTGCATATAATAATATAGTAATACGATTAGGGTTTGCTGCATGTTTATTTATTTTACAATGTATACTGAAAATAAAAAGAATGTGCACTTCAGTAAAATTAAGAAATACTTTTAATAATAATAATAAAAAATAAAAAACTGCATTTAGACTTGTATGTAGTTGCATATTTGAAGTGTAAAAGGTTTTTCATACTTATGATATTTTGCTTAGACCGGCCAACTTCCATAAGATGGCGCTGTTCGGGATATTTTTACATAGATCCAGACAAACCTTTGTAGCTTGTCAACGGTAAAAAAAAAAAAATATATATTTAAAAATTGTGTTTTTATTTGAAATCCTCATAAAATGTTGCAACTGTAATATCCAGATAATTTTTTTCTATCTAACTTGGAAAGTGGTCGATATTAGCAGTTATTTAAAAAAAAAAAAAAAAAAAAAAAAAACACAAATCTTTTTTCTTTTTTTATGGGGGGTGTGGTTCACATATTTATTTTTTTATATTCCACTAGTTATATCATTGGAAACAGCTACTCCAGATCTTTCTATTAATATATTTGGTTTTAAATACTGATTTAAGGTTTCCAAACAACAAGCAATAAAACACAACATGTTCATGTGCATGTCCAAATATGGGAATTCTGATTAGGCGGCAAAGGGTTAAGGGGATCTGCCAGTATCCCTTTGTCAGGTCCAGAGTGGAGATAAACCTCGCTTTTCCCAGTCTATCTAGAAGTTCATCGACCCGAGGCATAGGGTATGCATCGAACTTGGCAATAGCGTGTACCTTCCTGAAATCTACACAGAAGTGGTTGGTGCCGTCTTTCTTGGCCACTATGACAATAGGACTGCACCACTCGATCTTGAAAGGTTCAATCACCCCAAGCTCAAGCATGTCCCATACCTCTTTGTGCACGCCACTTATTCGACTTTCTGGGATCTGGTATGGTCTCTCTTGCACGGTGACACCTGGTGGAGAGATAATGTCATATTCCACCAAATTAGTTCTGCCTGGCCAGTCAGAAAAAACATCGTTGAACTCCCCAGTAAGCTTACGCAGCTCCTGTTGCTGATCTAATTGTTCCCCCATCGAAATTATTTTTGAGCTAGAAGTCTTTGGACAGGGGCCTAAATCATCCTTTGTATTGCCTGGTGCTATAAACAAGACCTCACTTGCCTGCCAGGGTTTTAATAAATTTATATGATAAATTTCACGTTCATTACGGCGATCAGGCTGTCTAATTTCATAATTCACTTTTCTTATGGCCCAAATCACTTCATATGGCCCCTGCCATTTAGCACACAACATTGATTCTGATGAGGGAAGTAGCAGCATTACCTTGTCTCCTGGTTGAAAGGTTCGAATTAGTGCATTTTTGTTGTAATGCTGCTGTTGTCAGTGCTGAGCCAATCTGAGGTTGTCCTGGGCCAAACAACCGGCCAAATCTATGTGATCCCTTAGTAGGAGCACATGCTTCACTACATTTTTAGACGAGCCATTGGGATCCTCCCACCTCTCTCTCACCAGATCGAGGATGCCACAAGGCTGTCGGCCGTACAAGAGCTCGAAGGGGGAGAACCCTGTTGAACTCTGCGGCACCTCTCTCACTGCAAAAAGGAGACAGGAAAGAAGTGATGCCCAATGCTTTTGCTCTTGTGTTACAAACCGTCTCAGCATCGACTTCAAGGTCTGATTAAAACGTTCCAGCAAACCGTCCTTCTGTAGATGATAAACAGACGTCCTGATGGGACGTATTTTTTAATCTTTGGTATACCTGCTGAAACGTTTTAGACAGAAAATTTGTTCCGTGATCAGTCAAAATCTCCTTGGGGATCCCTACTCTAGCCATAATCTGTACTAACTCGGTGGCTATTGCAGCTGCACTAGTGGACCTCAATGGAACTGCCTCTGGGTATCACGTTGCATAATCCACCACTACTAATATATGCCTATACCCGGAGTCAGAAGGTAGCAACGGGCCCACTATGTCCATTGCAATGTGTTCAAAAGGAGTGGAAATAATCAGCAGTGGAACCAAAGGGGTGGGGCACACTCGACCCGGCACTACTCGTTGGCAGTCTGGGCATGAATAGAATCATGCCAATATCCGCTCCCTTGTCATATCAGCGCCGAGGTGCCCGGCAAAAGGGATATCAAGCGCCAGCCTCATGACCTCGGTCCGACAAGACTGGAGAGACAATAGTTGTGTTACAGGCTGTCCTGTGCCCTCGGCTAGATTTACTCTATACAGTAATTGCCCCTTGATACCGAAGTGTGGATATGTGCCCCTCAGCCATCAACATCTTTACCTTCAATAGACCAGACCTGCCTAAAAACAGAGAGAAGGAGACACTATCCACCAATCAGAAGTTTTTATTCAATACAGCACCCTTTACAACAGAACTGACACAGACAGAGCGCTTCACAGGGGATTCAATTGAATCATTATAAAAACTACAACGTCAATTCTAACAAGCGAACAAAACAGTAACATTTAAAACCAGTCAAAGGACATGAGATCAAAGCCATCAGTTTAAAATACATACAAGAGAATTAAAAAATGTGTTTGGAATATAAGTCCACTGGCAGCTTTTCCAATGGATGTTGAAATAAATAAATTAATAATACAGTTCAGTCCAGGATGGACCCCCCCCTGAGTCCCCCATTGGATTATTTTTTGGGAAGTTGGAAAGAAAGAAAACAAGTTGAAATAGACAAGAGTAAAACATGAAAATTTGCCTATACAAGCAGAGATCAGCAGGGATTAAAAACTGTGACTTTATTTTAGAGTAAACAGGAAAACAAAGAAATAAACCAACAACAACACAAGAAACAAAGCAGGAAGCAAACTCTTCCACAAAAAAACACAACACCCTCCCCTCTGCTTTACAACTTCCTCTGTTTTTAAACAAGTCACCCCCTGTCCAGTTAGATCAGAGCCAATGAACCCCCATTCCAACACACAGCTTCCCCCTTTCATTGCATTCAATCAGGAAGAACAGTGGAGTTGTGAATTCTTGTTAAAGTACCGCATGCTACTTTAAAAGCCACATGTACTGTATGAAGCTGTTAAATAAAGGTTAATAAAAAGCATTCTGGGTATGATATTGCTTTGGGGTGCCACTCCCTAATAAGTCATTGTTGAATCCATTCACTGTGACACACACACATACACATTTCCATTATTCAATTAAGGGCACTGAATCCCTTCTATTCTGGGGACTCAAAACAGGCTTCCGCATCACAGAGGCAGAGAGAGAGAGAGTTCCACAGAGCCCTGGGGGTGTGTGGCAAAGTGGTTTGTAGTGCTCCGGTGTATAGGTGAGTTGAGGTGCTCCAACAAAGGACAAACACAAAGTCTACCGGTCAGGTTTCTTTTAATGCCCTTTTTAAACCGGGTTTCAAATAATAAAGCTGGCTCTACCCAGCAATGGGTATTGCCAGTGAAAACTGGACCCAAAATAATAAAGCTGGTTCTACCCAGCAATGGGTATTACCAGCTACAAAACAAAGGGGTTGCAGTCCCGAAATAATAAACACAAAAACACGTCTCCAAACTGGGTGCTCTGGTGCAGGTGCGGTGCTCTGAGTGCTGGTGCTCGTGTGCGTTCAGGTCCGGGCTTCTCGCTGTAGCTCCAGCTTCGCATCAGCCGTCTGGCAAAACAAACACAATACTCCTCAATGAACCCACACTTCATTCAAGATTCCATCCTTGTCTCCTCCCATTAACCACAACAAAGGAGCCGATTACGGCGTCACGTCTCCCTAAAGTACCCTAAGCCCCGCCCCCTCCGATAGCTAGTTCAATCACGTCTCCTCCAATTCATGACTGAAACTTCGCTCACCATACTAGGGCGATGACTCCAGGTACCGTAATGCCTCCCTCTTCCTGAATGGCCGGCTCCCGACTGTCCCCGGGATGAACTGCCCAACCATTCAGTAGGAAGCCCGCAGCTCCTGTTGTACAGTGCCCTCACTGGTCGAGAGGGAGATTTTTGATTCGGATTCATTCGCTCTCCGTCACAGGGTGTTATTAAAACTCAACACAGCACTTTCTACTCTTGCTAGTGCTCCAGAAACAGGGGAAGAAGTTTGGTGTAAAAAAGAAAGACAAAGAGAAATATAAAAAAGAACAACATTTTGTAAAAAAACAAACAAAAAAAGAGAAAACTGGATTGAAGAAAGACAGAAAACCAGTTGATCAATCCCTCCCTTCTTCCCAGGAGTGGAAGTGACAGACAGGGAGTTCAATAGAAAGAGATTTTTAAATTGAACTTAGAGGAGTGGAAAGAGAGAGGGAGGGAGAGAGGGAGAGAGGAGAGAGAGAGCCCGTTCTCCTCTCCCCCTTCCCCTAAAGGAGAAGGAGGGGGGGGGGGGGGGAGAGGGAGGGAGAGAGGGGAGGATAGGGCAGAGAGGTGAGGGGGAGAGAGGGAAAGGGAAGAGGGGGAGATAAGAGGGAATGGAGAGAGGGAAGGGAAAGAGAGAGAGAGAGGTAGATAGAGATGGGGAGGGAGGGAAGGGGAGAGGGAAGGGAAGGAAGGGGAGGGGGATATAAGGAAATAGAGAGGGGGAGGGAGGGGAAAGGAGAGAGGGAAAGGGGAAGAGGGGAGAGAGGGAGAGAGGAGAGAGAGCGAGAATTGAAAAAAAGTTTTAGAAAGATGAAAAGACAGAAAAGAGAAAGTAAAAAATATTGAGAAAAAGAAAAGACAGGGAAGAGAGAAGAATCAGGAAAGAGAGAAAGAAAAAGAAACATAGAAAAGTGAATGATTTTTAGAATTTTTTTTAAAAGAGAAAACTGGACAGAAGAAAGAAAGTTTCTTCACACACTGACCAGGCTACTCCAGCTGATTGCAGATTGTTACACTGGAACCAGAACAATAAGTCATACACCCAGACCCAGACATAGGCCCAAATGCAGGATAGAGTGTCTCCTCAGTGAATGTGGTTTGGAATCTGTGAAGGAGGGTCATTGTGTCTCCAGAGACTCCATAAAATGACAGAGTGCCGGCAATAAAGTCCAGATACACTCCTATTCTGGGGGAGCGGGGGGCAGTTATTGCAGTGTATTTGTTATTGTGCTGGGCTAAGTAACTGGAACCAGAGCACAACAAACTCCAGGACTTGTCATTGTATCCAAGGCTACAGGAACGATCTGCTCCTTTCCTGCTGATTCCTTTATATGTGACTCCTATAGCAGCCCCTCCCCCACTCCACTCAATCTCCCAGTAGCAGCGAGTCCCAGACAAACCCTCTCTGCAAAGCACTTGTTCCATGTAGTCAAATCTCTCTGGGTGATCAGGATATGGGTGATTATGTCCCTTCCTGCATATCACTTTTCTGTTACCTTCATACAGATGGAGGTATCTATGCATTGTGTTGGGGTCCAGAGTGAGCCATCTGGAATCTAATTGAAGAGAAGAGGATGGTTAGAGAGGAGAGAGAGGGGGAGGGGAAAATACAGGGGGAGAGGAAGATATAAAGGGGGAGGGGGAAAGGGAGGAGAGAGAGGGAAGAGGGGGAGGGAGAGAAAGAGAAAGGGAGGAGAAGGGGAAAAAACACAGAGGAGGTGAAAGGGGAGGAGGGAGAGAGAAATGGAGATATGTGAGAATGGGACGAAGATAAAAGACGGGGTTGGAGAGGGGGAGAGACACAGAGGGAGTGAAAGAGGGAGGGGAGAGAGGAATGGAGAGAGGTAGAGGGGAAGAGAGAGAAAGAGACGGGAGGGGGCAAGAAATAGACAGGGAGGGGGAGAGAGGGGGGAGAAAGGGAGATGGGGGAGATAAAGAGATGGACAGGGGAAGGAGAGGGAAAGGGGAGAGATGAAATGGGGGAAGGAGAGGGGGAGGGAGATAAAAGTGGGAGAGAGAGAGGGAGGGAGAGGGGACAGATATTAAACATAGTGACTGATTCTGCATGTAAATGCAGTCAGGATTATACACGTATTCATCTGTCCCAATCCTTGTTGGATAGGAGTGTATATTAATGGGGTCACAGTTAGTTAATAAATAAGATTTGCTTGTGTCCTCAAGCTCCGCCCCTCCCTGTTCTGTAGTGTCAGCTTTTCTCAAAATGGAGGGATGCACCTTTCAATCAAATGTTTCAGTGGAAACAGAATTCTTACATTTTAAAAACTCAGTTCTGGTCCTTGGTTCCTGCAGGCTGTAAACTTCAACTTCATTCACTGGGTAGAAATTAAGAGAAATAGCATTGAATCTGACTTAATACAAAACCACATGTGAATACAAACCTCAATCATGAGGGGAAATCATTTGAAATAAAACACCTGCAATATTCATCTAGCCAACAATATACAAGAGCTCTTTATTAATGGCTTGCAAGTCCTGAGTTCTCTTTATGGTGTTGTGTTGCTTTATGTCTGGCTGGGAGAGCTCTGTTGGCTGTCTTAGTTTTTTGAGCTTGGCGCATGCTGGTGTCAAAAACTTTCCCATCAAAGTCATCAACTGAATTCACTGGGCATGTAAATGCCATTTCATGAATTATACTATGTGATCATAAAAACTCAAATATCAATCCCAACAATCCCTTAGCCACCAAAAGGCCGATATTAACAAGACTTTATTAAATATTAACTGGGATTCTACAAACCACCAGCCACCAATCCTCATCGCGGTTAACCTCCTAAAAAAATTACATTGTACTTGCCCCCTCCCCTGCCCACAAGCTCCCGCCCCTCTGCCTAATTCTAGTCTGCAAGTGGTCAGGAGGTTTGGTCAGGGAGAAGGAGACGTAAGAAATTGAGGGATGCACCGACTTTCAAGTAGGCTATAGGAGTTGGAGGTCAGAGAGCGTTGAAGAGAGGACTGTTAAGGTCTTAACGAATTCTTAAAAAACTAAATCTCTATTCAGGTCATCCTTTGGTTCCTGCCGGGCTGTAGACCCACTTCACAACTTCATGTCCATACCCTACTGGGTAGAAAGAAAATAACAAGGAACAACACCACAAATCCGCCCCTCCCCCATCTTACCCTTCGCGGATCCATCCGCAATCAGCCCCCTACATTCTTCTGAACCACTTTCCTCCATCCCCTCTGAATACAAACGTTCCTCTAGCCCCCCATTCCCACTACTCACCTACATCATGAGGTTCCCTGAAACTCACCTCTTGAAATAAAACACCCTGCAATATTCATCTAGCCACCATATCCACCAAGAGCTCTATACTATTACCAAATGCTCCCACCCCCCCGTTGCCAGTCCTGTCCGGCCCCCCCAAAAACCCCCCCCCTGCGCCCCCATCCCCCTCAGCTAGGGTCCTAGTCGAGAAATCTCTTCCAAAGGAATTTTTTCATACCACGCTGTTTTGGTGATGTTGAATTTCATACCAACCTGTTTTGGTGATTTTGACTAACTCCCCCTTGCAGAAGTCCTCAATATGCTCTTTAAGTTGAGACACAGCTTTCCTCACAGACTCAAAAGAGACATCTGGATTGACAGTAGCACTAGGTAAGATTCCAGTTACAGGAGGGGCAGAGAGAGACTGGAAATTCTACAACAGGAAAGTGGAGAAAAAGGGGGATTTTCAAACAGTAGAGTTCTTACAGCAAACACTCGTTATAGTAACGACAGCATCAGTACAAAGAGATTCTCAAACAGAATTAATCAACCAACACAGCTCATTAACCCTTTGAAAAGAAGTAATTGCAGAGTGAATTGTATAGAAAAAAGCTTGATGGTCATCAAGGCAGCATGATCTGTGTACTTACTGTTGTTAAATTATCTACCTTTAGTTGTACAATAAGTTGCTAAAGAAAAAAGTTATTTTGCATATCTTCTTTTTACAATATGTAGAAATAAATCCACCAAAAAAAGAGAGACTATGCTACTGCTGCTGGACAATAAGTCCTAAACACACAAAGGAATTGAATGCAAACTATACTAAACCTGCTTATTAACAGAATAATATTATAGTATTCAGGTACAGTAGTTTAACATTGTGATTTTCATACTTACATTGGTGTTGATCTGCAAATTCTCAAGCTGCTTTTAAAAATGGACGAAAAAAATGTCAAAATCAATGCTAAATAACGATTTGTTAATTAACATTGGGGTTATTGTTAAAAAATCCCCCCAGGGATCCAAAACATTGTTGGGTTGAGGGGGGAAAGCAAGAATTCATTCAACTGGAGAGAGCTCTGTCTGAAACCAGCCACCCCACCCCACCCCCCAGTTATGTGCTTTAGATTGTTCTAGCAAGCAGTGATGTCACCTGTAGAAAATAAATGTGATCCTCTGTCTCTGAAAGCTGTTTCAGCTCAGCAATCTCCTGCTCTAGTTTCTTCATGAGTCCTTCAGCCTGATTCACTGCAGCCTTCTCCTTCGCTCCAATCAGCTCAGTGACCTCAGAGCGGATCTTCTCAATAGATCGGATCAGCTGAGTAAAGATCTTCTCAGTTTCATGTATTTCTCTCTGTGAAGATCTCTGAGTGAAAGAACACAGCAGACAGAGAGACAGCAGATTTACAATGGAGATCAAAATCACATGAAGCAGTCTGTACAATAAACTTCTAGAGATGTGTTCCAGTCCATTTCTCAATAATAATAAGAAGTGGAAAGTACTGCAGGTTGAATGGCATTTGAAAAAAATTCCTGATTAATCACAGATCTAGTTATTCATGTATCCAGCTGTTGAAATGTGTATGAATAACCCTCTCGTCAATACCCACTTTCAATGACTCCACAGCCTGTTTCAGCTCCTCCAATTCTTTCAGTCCCTCCTGGATTCTCAGTTCTAGTTCTGTCTGTGTCTCTCCCAGCTTCTCCTGTGTAGAAACATGGTCAGTCAATCAATCAATCATTTAATTTTTTATAGAGCATATATGAGTTACTATACATGTTACATAACAAACACGACCCTATCTGCAGTCAATAAGAAGTTACAGGCAGTTTTATAGCCAGTTGCGTATGCAGATGATGTCACCCAGCGTAGCCGCCATGATTTTCACAGTAGCAACTTACCTTGAACAAGCATAACAGATGACCATACTGAGATGTTTTATTCCAATTTTTGTTTCAGAGATGAAGATGTTTGAATTTTGATGATTTTATATTTTTATGGTAATTTTATGTCATTAAATAATATGGTTGCCAAACCACAGAACCAGTCAGCTTCATATTAACAACAGTTGATCAGGGCCTATCCCTCAACATGTAAAGCAATTTTCAGAACTCTGGAGTAAGTGGTTTTTAATACATAGGCATTTGAACAAATTCAGCAAAATCTAATATGGCTGCCGAACTATGTGACTTATGCAAATTTGCCGACTATCACCGACTGTTGCACAAAGGCATCTACCAGCGTACTGAATTTCATGAGTTTGTGTCAGTACAATGTGTAACACCAGAATAACACAACAACTCAATACATTACTGAAAAAAGAATATTCTACTTCCAATGTGCTGCACACAGAAACACTCCTGTTTGTGAGGGCTTGTTTTTAATGTTAACGAATACAACTATCTGGAACTTTTTTCAATCTGTAATAGTTTAGGCAGAACAAGTGTAACCCAATCTCTAGTTATTTGAATTGGTCTTTATAGAAAATGTATAGAATATAAATATTGATAGAAACTTCAAATCTGATCTCCTGTGATGTTAAAATCAGTTATTTTTATTTACAAGATTGAATCAAAGAAACCACAATCTAACTGTGAGATTAAAATCCAATTAATCTAATGATGCTGCCCATAGTGTCTTTGTAAATGTAAGGAACTTCCAATCCAGTGACGAGGCAGCAGAGAGAATCAGGTTTCTTTCGGTGCTACTGGCAATAAACAGCTCTGCACTAGAGGGCGCTGCTCTTCCATTTATGAAGACAGTTTGATTGATCTGTGATGAACCAAATCCATTTAACAGTCATAAGAACATAAGAACATAAGAAAGTTTACAAACGAGAGGAGGCCATTCGGCCCATCTTGCTCGTTTGGTTGTTAGTAGCTTATTGATCCCAAAATCTCATCAAGCAGCTTCTTGAAGGATCCCAGGGTGTCAGCTTCAACAACATTACTGTGGAGTTGATTCCAGACCCTCACAATTCTCTGTGTAAAAAAGTGTCTCCTATTTTCTGTTCTGAATGCCCCTTTTTCTAAACTCCATTTGTGACCCCTGGTCCTTGTTTCTTTTTTCAGGCTGAAAAAGTCCCTTGCGTCGACACTGTCAATACCTTTTAGAATTTTGAATGCTTGAATTAGGTCGCCACGTAGTCTTCTTTGTTCAAGACTGAACAGATTCAATTCTTTTAGCCTGTCTGCATATGACATGCCTTTTAAGCCCGGAATAATTCTGGTCGCTCTTCTTTGCACTCTTTCTAGAGCAGCAATATCTTTTTTTATAGCGAGGTGACCAGAACTGCACACAATATTCAAGATGAGGTCTTACAAGTGCATTGTACAGTTTTAACATTACTTCCCTTGATTTAAATTCAACACTTTTCACAATGTATCCGAGTATCTTGTTAGCCTTTTTTATAGCTTCCCCACATTGCCTAGATGAAGACATTTCTGAGTCAACAAAAACTCCTAGGTCTTTTTCATAGATTCCTTCTCCAATTTCAATATCTCCCATATGATATTTATAATGTACATTTTTATTTCCTGCGTGCAGTACCTTACACTTTTCTCTATTAAATGTCATTTGCCATGTGTCTGCCCAGTTCTGAATCTTGTCTAGATCATTTTGAATGACCTTTGCTGCTGCAACAGTGTTTGCCACTCCTCCTACTTTTGTGTCGTCTGCAAATTTAACAAGTTTGCTTACTATACCAGAATCTAAATCATTAATGTAGATTAGGAATAGCAGAGGACCTAATACTGATCCCTGTGGTACACCGCTGGTTACCACACTCCATTCTGAGGTTTTTCCTCTAATCAGTACTTTCTGTTTTCTACATGTTAACCACTCCCTAATCCATGTACATGTGTTTCCTTGAATCCCAACTGCGTTCAGTTTGAGAATTAATCTTTTGTGCGGGACTTTGTCAAAAGCTTTCTGGAAATCTAAATAAACCATGTCATATGCTTTGCAATTATCCATTATCGATGTTGCATCCTCAAAAAAATCAAGCAAGTTAGTTAGGCACGATCTCCCTTTCCTAAAACCATGTTGACTGTCTCCCAGGACCCTGTTACCATATAGGTAATTTTCCATTTTGGATCTTATTATAGTTTCCATAAGTTTGCATATAATAGAAGTCAGGCTTACTGGTCTGTAGTTACCTGGTTCAGTTTTGTTTCCCTTTTTGTGGATCGGTATTACGTTTGCAATTTTCCAGTCTGTCGGTACCACCCCTGTGTCAAGAGACTGCTGCATGATCTTGGTTAGCGGTTTGTAAATTACTTCTTTCATTTCTTTGAGTACTACTGGGAGGATCTCATCCGGCCCAGGGGATTTGTTTATTTTAAGAGCTCCTAGTCCCTTTAACACTTCTGCCTCAGTTATGCTAAAGTTATTTAAAACTGGATAGGAACTGGATGACATGTGGGGCATGTTGTCAGTATCTTCCTTTGTAAAAACTTGTGAAAAGTAATCATTTAATATATTTGCTATTTTTTTTTTCTTCCTCTACGATTTTGCCATTTGTATCTCTTAAACATTTAATCTCCTCTTTGAATGTTCTCTTGCTGTTGTAATATTGGAAAAACATTTTGGAATTGGTTTTAGCTCCCTTAGCAATGTTCATTTCTATTTCTCTCTTGGCCTTTCTAACTTCCTTTTTGACTTGCATTTGCAGTTCTGTGTACTCTTTCTGTGTACTTTCTTTTTGGTCCTTTTTTAATGCTCTGTAAAGTGCCTTTTTTCGCTGAATATTTTTTTTAATTGATCTATTAAACCATTTTGGCAATTTAGTTTTACATTTAGATTTGTCTACTTTAGGGATATAATTGTTTTGCGCCTCTAGTACTACGTTTTTGAAGAACAACCATCCTTCTTCTGTGGGTGTTTTCTCTATTTTACTCCAATCTACTTCTGTTAGTCTCTGTTTCATGCCTTCATAGTTTGCTTTTCTAAAATTGTAAACCTTAGCTTTAGTCTTTACTTTTGAGGATTTAAAAAACACTTCAAATGAGACCATGTTGTGGTCTGAGTTTGCCAGTGGTTCTCTGACCTCTGTTTTAGTTATTCTATCTTCGTTATTTGAAAAGACTAAATCAAGGCATGCCTCCCCTCTAGTGGGTGCCTTCACAAATTGTGTTAGGAAGCAGTCATTTGTCATTTCCACCATTTCAATTTCATCCTTCGCGCTACCCACCGGGTTTTCCCATTTTATTTGGGGGAAGTTGAAATCCCCCATTTGGGGGAAGTTGAAATCCCCCATTTTCAACTTGAGCATAACTATGCTCTTCCAAAGAAGCATTCATATTACAAAAACACCATTAATGACAACAACACCATCAGAAACAACACTATCAATTAATTTGTATATCAAAAAGTCAAAATGAACGGCAATTGAACCCAGTAAAAAGCACACATTAAGGAAAAACTGCAGCAAACATGAACTGAATAGTTTTGATACCATATTAAAATATTGATCAGGTTGTGAAACTGTGTAATCTTGTAAGCAGACATGTTAAATATCCCTCAGAACCCTCATCTTCTAGGACAGCTGGAAAGAAATGGTTCAAACTCTTACCTGTCTCCCAGCTACAGCTGAGACTATATCATGGCTCTTGTGTTCCTTGTCTATACACAGCACACAAATACACGACTGATCAGTTCTGCAGAAGACCTCCAAAACCTTCTGGTATTCTGCACAAATCTTCTGCTCCAGATTTCCAGTTGCGTCGATCAGTTTGTGCCTTGTCAATGCAGCAGCTTCAAGGTGTGGCTTGACATGAGTTTGGCAGTGAGAGGACAGGCATGTCAAACATGAGTTTACAGCTTTGAACTTTCTCCCAGTGCAGAAATCACATGGCACATCTCCAGGTCCAGCATAGCCTTGAGCAGGAGGAGGATTGAGTCTTCTCCTTTTGAATTCTCCAACAACTTCAACCAGCATGGTGTTCCTGCCCAGAACAGGCCTTGAGGTAAAGGTCTCTCTGCACCGGGGGCAGCTGTAGACTGCTGTGTGATCAGTCTGATCCCAGCAGTTCTTAATGCACCCCATACAGTAACTGTGTCCACATGGAATAGCCACTGGGTCCTTCAATAGATCCAAACACACCAGACAGCTAAACTTGTCCTCTGACCAGAAGTTTGAAGCCAGCTCTGAGACTGAAGACAGGTTTAGAGAAGCAGGCTGAGCAGCTGACATGTGTAAGAGGGGCGGAGAGGAGAGCCTGGGGGGCGGGACTGAGGTTTGAATGGCAGAGACAGGGAGGAGGGGTTTCATAGGGAATGAAACTTAACTGTGTGCCTGTTCATATTTGTTATGTGAAGCACTGTGCAGTGTGGTATAGGACACAGGCCAGAGTAATGTATTTGTTATGTGAAGCACTGTGTGGTGTGGTATAGGACAGAGGCCAGAGTAATGAAAGCAGGCTGATAAACAGAAACAGTGTGAGTGGGCCAGGGGAGGAGAGAGTGAATGAACAGCTACTCCACACAGTGTCCTTTATTAACCTATTCAGTCCTTAGTGGACATGTGGAACAGAGAGGGGCTGAGCTTGAGGACAGCAGCAATTCTTCATATTCATTAGTAACTGTGACCCCATTAATATACACTCCTCTCCAACAAGTATTGGGACAGATGAATATGTGCAGAATGACTGGCTGACTGGGGGAGGAGCATGTGTTCCCCAATTTTTCTAAACTGAGAACTTTCTGTCCCCAAATATCTTGTCCATCCTGAATAGATAATGGTCTCGTATTTGAACCCCTTCAGTGATGTGCAGCCAGCTGGCAGTCGTCTGGCCCTATGCAGGTTCGTTGTACATCAAGCTCTTAGAGTGCCCTGTGAAAGAAAGCCTGTAGTTTTTTTTTTGTTTTTTTTTTGGATCTCATCTGTCCCCCCAAAGTCCCCCATTGGATTCTCTTTTGGGAGGTTGGAAAGAAATAAAACAAGTAGTAATAGAGGAGAATGAAATATGAAAATTAGCCGATACAAGCAGAGATCAGCAGTGACTTTATATCTAACATTTTAATCAGAAGACGACACCTCAGGCCATTTTCCCAAAGCTTTTACACCAGTCTTTAATTAACTCCTATTTATTTTAAAGAGGTAAACCATCTGTTCATTTTACAAAACTCGAACCAAACAGTCGAGTAATACGCTGTATTTCAAGCCCTCTTCAGCACTCTCAATGTGTTTAGTTTTTCATTGTGTAACATTAACATGAGGTTTTGTCCTTTTTAAAATCAATAACAGTTAATGAAGCCTGGAGGACACGCTTTGATAGCAGGGCTCCTCGAGTGTCACAGAGCAGCGCACTCCCTGGCGTGTCTCATTGCTGGGGACTCTTCTGCTGCTGGGGGGAAAGGCGGCTCTGTTGCCTGGTTCAGTTCGCAACGCAGTCTGAGGAAGACTCTAAATCTGTGCCGCTGGACAGCAGGGAGGAATATGGTCCTGTATAAAGAATAGGAGACAATAACACAGTTTAAGAGAAACTAAATAAAAGCATGTGATAGAAATAGCAGATGTTACTTCCTTGAAGTTTACTCGTAAAGAATAGCCTTTCTGCTACCCGTGCTGTATTTACCAAAAACAAGATAAGGGAGCTAAAACCCTGACCAAAATGTTTTTCCAATATTACAACCAAGAGAACATTCAAAGAGGAGCGAAGAGATACAAATGGCAAAATCGTAGAGGAAGAAAAAAAAATAGCAAATATGTTAAATGATTACTTTTCACAAGTTTTTACAAAGACAGATACTGACAACATGCCCACATGTCAAATTGTTCCTATCCAGTTTTAAATAACTTTAGCATAACTGAGGCAGAAGTGTTAAAGGGACTAGGAGCTCTTAAAATAAACAAAAAAACTGGGCCGGATGAGATCCTCCCAGTAGTACTCAAAGAAATGAAAGAAGTACACAAAAAACCGCTAACCAAGATCATGCAGCAGTCTCTTGACACAGGGGTTGTACCGACAGACTGGAAAATTGCAAACGTAATACCGATCCAGGTGCTGGGAAACAAAACTGAACCAGGTAACTACAGACCAGTAAGCCTGACTTCTATTATATGCAAACTTATGGAAACTATAATAAGAGCCAAAATGGAAAATTACCTATATGGTAACAGGGTACTGGGAGACAGTCAACATGGTTTTAGGAAAGGGAGATCGTGTCTAACTAACTTGCTTGATTTTTTTGAGGATGCAACATCGATAATGGATAATTGCAAAGCATATGACATGGTTTATTTAGATTTCCAGAAAGCTTTTGGCAAAGTCCCGCACAAAAGATTAATTCTCAAACTGAACGCAGTTGGGATTCAAGGAAACACATGTACATGGATTAGGGAGTGGTTAACATGTAGAAAACAGAAAGTACTGATTAGAGGAAAAACCTCAGAATGGAGTGTGGTAACCAGCGGTGTACCACAGGGATCAGTATTAGGTCCTCTGCTATTCCTAATCTACATTAATGATTTAGATTCTGGTATAGTAAGCAAACTGGTTAAATTTGCAGACGACACAAAAGTAGGAGGAGTGGCAAACACTGTTGCAGCAGCAAAGGTCATTCAAAATGATCTAGACAAGATTCAGAACTGGGCAGACACATGGCAAATGACATTTAATAGAGAAAAGTGTAAGGTACTGCACGCAGGAAATAAAAATGTACATTATAAATATCATATGGGAGATATTGAAATTGGAGAAGGAATCTATGAAAAAGACCTAGGAGTTTTTGTTGACTCAGAAATGTCTTCATCTAGACAATGTGGGGAAGCTATAAAAAAGGCTAACAAGATACTCGGATACATTGTGAAAAGTGTTGAATTTAAATCAAGGGAAGTAATGTTAAAACTGTACAATGCACTAGTAAGACCTCATCTTGAATATTGTGTGCAGTTCTGGTCACCTCGCTATAAAAAAGATATTGCTGCTCTAGAAAGAGTGCAAAGAAGAGCGACCAGAATTATTCCGGGCTTAAAAGGCATGTCATATGCAGACAGGCTAAAAGAATTGAATCTGTTCAGTCTTGAACAAAGAAGACTACGTGGCGACCTAATTCAAGCATTCAAAATTCTAAAAGGTATTGACAGTGTCGACCCAAGGGACTTTTTCAGCCTGAAAAAAGAAACAAGGACCAGGGGTCACAAATGGAGTTTAGAAAAAGGGGCATTCAGAACAGAAAATAGGAGACACTTTTTTACACTGAGAATTGTGAGGGTCTGGAATCAACTCCCCAGTAATGTTGTTGAAGCTGACACCCTGGGATCCTTCAAGAAGCTGCTTGATGAGATTCTGGGATCAATAAGCTACTAACAACCAAACGAGCAAGATGGGCCGAATGGCCTACTCTCGTTTGTAAACTTTCCTATGTTCTTATGTTCTTATGTTCAAAAACATTGTCAATGTAAAAAAACAAGTTAGAAAAAAGTAACAGCCGTTTAAAGAGGGTGATATCAAACACAAAAGAACAAGTTAGGAGATGCAATTAGTCCAATCTTGTCAAGCATCAAGCAAATAGGCACAATTGGAAAGGTGCTGGGGCCCAAGATTCACACAATTCTTGCTTCTAACTTGGTGCTTTTTTTGATCGCTTTCCTCCACTTTATCACTCCACTTGAAATGCTCTTTGTATGACTTGAAGTGACTGAGACACACTCACACACGCTGAGACACGCACACATTGACATGACACACACACACACACACTGACATGTGACACACACTTTATTAACACACACACACAATTGAATGATTGATTAGCACACGACTCGGTATACACACACTCACACACACTGGGTTGTGTGACACACACTGAAGAGACAACAATAACAAAACACTGACATAAGACATACACATAAAGACACACACACACTGAAACACAGCTCACCGTGTCAGTTTGTTTAGTGGACACACCGTTGTGACATCACTTTTTTTTTCTGACAGTGCACACACAGACTGACAACAAGTAAATAATTTGAACTCTCGTCCTTCACGAGTCGAAGGGGTTTTGTAGGTAGAGAAACAATAAAGAACCAAGGACAAAGACCAGCTGAAACACTGTGTCGACCTGTCTCCATGGGTCTGATGACTGTATCCTGTGTAGTGTGTGGTCTGACTGTATCTGTGTGTGACTGTATCCTCTGTGTGTGTGTTACTGTACTCTGCTGTGTGTTGTGTGTGACTGTGTGTGTGGTGTGACTGTATGTGTGTTTTCTGTGTGTGGTGTGTTCTGGTCTGTGTGTGACTCTGTGTGTGTGTGTGTACTGACTGGTGTGTGACTCTTGGTGTGTTTGTGACTACTGTGTGTGACTCTGTGTACGTGTGACTTGTATGTGTGTGTGACTGTCTGTGTGTGTATACTCCTGTGACTCTGTACACACTGACATAGACACACACTGAGACACACACACACACACAGACATAGACACACACTGAGACACACACACACACACACACACACTGAGACACACACACTCACACTGACATAGACACACAAAGAGCACAAATGGACACACACACACTGACACACACACACACTGACATAGACACACACTGAGACACACACACACTGAGACACACACACACACACTGACATAGACACACACTGAGACACACACACACACTGACACACACACACACACACACATACACACACACTGAGACACACACACTGAGACACACACAGAGACACACACACACACACACACTGAGACACACAGACATACTGAAACACACACACACAACCGACACACACACTGAGACACACACACACTACAACACACAGTGTCAGTGTGTGAGTGTGTCTCAGTCACTTCAAGTCATACAAAGAGCAATAAAGTGGAGCGATAAAGTGGAGCGAAGCGATCAAAAAAAGCACCAAGTTAGAAGCAAGAATTGTGTGAATCTTGGGCCTCAGCACCTTTCCAATTGTGCCTATTTGCTTGATGCTTGAGAAGACTGGACTAATTGCTTCTCCTAACTTGTTCTTTTGTGTTTGATATCACCCCTTTAAACGGCTGTTCTGTTTTTCTAACTTGTTTTTTCACATTGACCATGTTTTTGTTATAGATATCACTTCTTTTTGAAAGAGAAAATAGCCATCAGCTAATGAGTATCGCCGTCAAGCGATAGGATTATGCTGAGCTTAATATAAAAGCTCTCTTTACGCCTCCATAGCCCCTCGGGTGCTGAATGACTATGCAGAGTGCAGGAAGCCCAGCCTCTTCTGCTTCAGGTCACAAGGGCTACTGAAGCGACCTCACTGCTTGAAGACACGGGCCCAGGAAGAAGTCGCCATACCCCTGGTAGAATGTGCCTTCAATTGCCCCGGAAGGGAAAGGCCAGCAGATTCATAATCCAGAGCAATGACGTCCACTATCCAATGGGACAGGCACTGTTTAGACAATGCCTGACCCAGTGTCATAGAACCATGGCACACAAGCAATTGTTCAGTGTGTCTGACACCCCTTGTGCGGTCAATATAGCACCACAATGCCCGCACCGGGCAGAGCATGTGCAACCGTTGCTTCTCCAGAGAAGAGAAGAGAGGAGGATGGAATGCCATCAACTCCACAGATTGGTTCACGTGGAACTGGGATATTACTTTCAGCAAAAATGCTGAGTTTGGCCGCATGGAGACTCTAAATCCATCTCCAATGAAGCGAGTGCAAGAAGGGTGCACTGAAAGTGCATGCAGCTCACTCACACGTTTTGCTGAAGACATTGCCAGCAAAAACGCAGTCTTTAAGGACATGAGCTTCAGCCTCCTTGCACCCTTAAGAAATTGGGACGCCAGGTACACCTTCAATGTGTGGCAAGCAGATATGGCTGCCAGGTACACCTTCAATTGGAAGGGGACCTATCGTCATCTAATAGTCTCTGGAGAAACCATAAGATAACTGCCATGGGGCAGGTAACTGGGTCCTGGCCCTGGGCCAGACACCAGTCCTAAAATAACTGCCACTTATACGCATATTGTGACCTGGTAGAGGGAGCTCTCATGCTCTGAATAGTGGCAGTAACTGCCGATGACAGCCCTAGAGCTGACAGGCGCTCCCATTCAAGAGCCAGACCCATAGCTGCATCAGCTGGGGGTTTGGGTGCCACAGATCACCCTGGGCCTGAGAGAGGAGATCCGCCCACAGAGTGATCTTCCTCGGATGGCCGTGCAGGAGTTGCACCAGGGTCGAAAACCAGGTCCTTCGGGGTCACCGAGGAGTTACCAGAAGCACTGTAGCTTTCTCTACCCTGACCTTCTTTAGGAAGGCTGGGAGCAGTGGTATCAGTGGGAAGGCATATAGGAGACATGCCGGTCACTCGTGGTCCAGGGCATCGACTCCTAAGGGACTGTCGAGGTCTCTCATCGAGAACCAAAGAGGGCAGTGCGTATACTCCCGCGAGGCGAAGAGATCTACATCTGTTCTGCCAAACCACTTCCAAATGTGTTCCACCGACCTGGGGTGGAGACGCCATTCTGAGGCCAGGGGACCTCCTCTGGGGAGGAGATCCACGGGCATGGTTGGGTCTGCCGGGTAAGTGGACTGCTCAAAGAAAAGCCAGCCAGGGCTACGACCACAGTAACAACTGAACCACCTTGTGGTGAAGGCTCGGAGATCTCAGGCCGCCCTGGCGGTTGATATATGCCATGACCGTGGTGTTTTCTGACCGCACCAGCACATATTTGTTCTGGACCACTGTAAGAACGTGCTGTAGGGCGAGATCTACTACCCTGAGTTCCAGGGCATTGATGTGGGCTGAGGCCCAAGGCCCCTTCCACACTCCCCGAGTCCCCACACCGTTCCAGACTGCTTCCCAGCCATGGTTGGAGGCGTCTGTGATGATTGTCTGTGATGGTTGTCCCCTGATGAAGGTTGGAGGGGATCCTCCACCAACTCAGGGTTCTCCAGCAGGACTGGGATATCACCAGCCTGTTATGTCTGTCTCGTTGTGGGTGAATCGCAAACAACACAGCACCATGCTTACTGTCTCTCTCAACCTGAATAGGGAGAGGCAAGACTCTATTGCGGTAACTCTCTGAGTTGTTAATGTGGCCTTCATAGACACCGAGTCCAGGTGGAGGCCCAGAAAATCCGATTGCTGGCTTGATGTGAGTTATCTGCTTAGAAGCTCAGCACCATGGCAACAGACAAGTTCAGCACTGACATGAAGGTGACATCATAAAGGAAAGTGATGTCATAATATCTCTGGCAGTGAATTTTCAGTAGAATCTTCATTGCAGAGATTTACTCCTAAGAAGTAAGTTCACAGAGTTTCTGTTCCCTGCTTATTATGTATTTATTGATTTCTTAATGTATTTATAGAGTTCAAAGATCAATATACAGTGCCTATAGAAAGTCTACATGCCCTTTCAAAAATTTCACCTTTTGCCTGGAACTAAAATGCATTAAAATAGTGTTTATTTTCATTTATCTACACATCCTACCCCACAGCTTCCAAGTGAAAAAAATATTCTAGATATTTGTAGAAAATTAATTAAAAATAAAAACTGAAGTAGCTTGGTTGGATAAGTGGCCGCCCCCCTTGTAATAGCAATCCTACATTAGCTCAGGTGTAGCCAATCGCCTTCAAAATCACACACCAAGTTAAGTAGCCTCCACCTGTGTTAAACTGTAGTGTCACATGAATTCAGGATAAATTCAGCAGTTCCTGTAGGTTCCCTCTGCTGGGTAGTGCATTTCAAAGCAAAGACTCAACCATGAGCACCAAGGAGCTTTCAAAAGAACTCCGGGACAAAGTTGTTGAAAGGCACAGATCAGGGGCTGGCTATAAAAAAAATATCAAAGGCCTTAAATATCCCTTGGAGCATGGTCAAGATGATTATCAAGAAGTGGAAGGTGTATGGCAAAACTCTGCCTAGATCAGGACATCCCTCCAAACTGGATGACCGAGCAAGAAGGAGACTGATCAGAGAGGCTACCAAGAGGCCAATGGCAACTTTGCAGGAGCTACGGACTTTTACGGCCAAGATTGGTCAAAGTGTGCATGTGACAACAATATCCCAAGAATTCCACAAATCTGGCCTGTATGGCAGGGTGGCAAGAAGGAAGCCCTTGAATCCAGTTTGAAGTATGCAAAAAGTTGTATGTGGCAAAAAGTTTTGTGGTGTGACGAAACTAAAATAGAACTTTTTGGCCTAAATGCAAAGCGTTATGTTTGGCGCAAACCCAGCACAGCGCATCATCCAATGAACACCATCCCTACTGTGAAGCATGGTGGTGGCAGCATCATTTTATGGGGATGTTTCTCCTCGGCAGGGACTGGGGCACTTGTCAGGATAGAAGGGAAAATGAATGGAGCAAACTATAGCAAAGTCCTTAAGAAAACCTGCTGCTCTATGCAAGAAAGCTGAAACTGGGACGGAAGTTCACCTTCCAGCATGACAACGACCCAAAGCACACAGCCAAACCTACACTGGAGTAGCTAAGGAACAAAAAAGTAAATGTACTTTAGTGGCCCAGTCAGAGCCCTGACCTAAATCCAATCAAAAATTTGTGGCATTTGAAGATTGCTGTCCATCAACGCTCCCCAAGGAACTTGACAGAGCTTGAACAGTTTTGTAAAGAAGAATGGTCAAATATTGCCAAATCTAGGTGTGCAAAGCTGGTAGAGACCTATCCCAACAGACTCACAGCTGTAATTGTTGCCAAAGGTGCTTCCACCAAGTATTAACTTAGGAGGGTGGAGACTTATCCAATTATGATCTTTCAGTTTTGTATTTTTAATATATCATTTTTTTCTCAATAAAAACTTTTCCCCTTAACAGTGTGGAGTATGGTGTGTAGATAAGTGGGAAAAAATCCTCATTTAAATGCATGAGTCCCCGCTCTATCATTGCACCTCTTTGTATCGTATTCTGTTGTGTTCTATTGTGTTCATTATTATTCTTTGGGGGGGGGGGGGCTGCACTGTTTTAGAGAAGTGTTGATATAATTTCCTTCTTCACAGGCCCGTCGCTAAGGGCGACGGTTCAAAACATCACCCCATGGCACTCTGAATAGAAGGACACACTTTTGTAGTGCCTCTTATTCAATTTAATTTCACACAGGACTGACAGGTTGAATTTGGTGTTGTGTTTGCATCCTTTCGTTCCATAATATATATTTTTTCTTTAATTGTGTTTATTTACAGATTACCAGATACTAAATCATTCCTCATTTTGAAGTCATCAATAAAAAAACCCTGAACTGCAGCGGCGACACTAATGCTTTGTGACTGTGGAGCTCAACTACAGACAGCGTGTGATTCTGATTTGATTATTTATTGTGTTCAACACTGTGGATTAATCCACAGTGTTAAACACAGTGTTAAGCAATCCATTCCACGCCAAGCCTCTTTGATACATAAGCGCTTCCTCCCAATGTAGCCCCGAAGATGCAGCCTTCCACCAGCCAGGCAAACCGGCCGCTGTTCACCTTGGTACCTTTTGATAGCTCCTGTCCAATCTGAGCTTGCTCCATCTGTCAAGGGAACTGAACCTACAGTGTCTCCAGCACCACCAGGATTCTTCAGCATCATCTTCAAAATAAACCAGTAGCACTGTCAGTGTCCACACCGTTACCAGCTCAGCACATAACTGACAATGTTCCATCTCCTCTGACTGGACCTTGTCTTTGGGTAAAGTCAACAGCAGTAACACCAAGGCTGTGCATTCAACAGGCAGAGTGCTCCAGAAAGTTACATGGCGAGAGGCAGGGAGGCAGAGCTTCAGGGAGGACAGAGTGGACTTTGGACTAGTCTAGAGAGGGAAATGGGTGTTTGTGGAAGAAAATCGAGGATGGACAGGCTAGCGGGGGGGAGGGGGAGACTTTGGATTGGAGAAAATGACGGAGAAAAGGGGTAAAGGAGAGGTGGAAATGGAAAGTCTTAATATGGAAAGTAAAAAAAAAGTTGTGATGAAAGGGAAGAGAGTAGTGATGAATCGGGAAAAAATAAAGGAGAAAGTAAGGAAGTAGAAAGCAAAAAGGAAGATTTGAGGATGTGTAGAACAGAAGTCAGGGAGATTCAAAGAATTACAGTAAGTGCTGAGAAAAGCTATAAAGAACAAATGGTTAAAAAAAAAAATACCAGAAGAAAAGGTAGAGGTGAATGCAAATGAGGAAAGAGCAACAAGAGTATCACTGAAGTGACAGAGAAGTTACCTGAAGAAACGCTGTAGTGAATAAGAAACAGTTCTTGTTGTTGTTTATTATGATGTGATCAATTGCACTGCGCAAACTAAGAATAGGACAGGGAAGATGCAGATTGTGAGTAAAACTAGAGAGAGAGAAACTTGAGGATAGAGTTAATGTCTGTAGAGCAGATAAATTTATTACTGGATAGGGGAGGGGCAGGTGGACGTGAAGCGATATATATTATAAGAATTTTTCAATGGAATGTGCATAGTTTAATTTCAAATGGGCAAGAATTTAAAAAATGTAGTTGATTTTAAGTTAGTAGGTGTTTTTAGTATTCAAGAGACATGGTTGATTCCAAAGCTACATTTTAAAGTACCAGGGTATGTAATGTCACAGAGACGGCTGAAGTGGGCGACGTCAGAACCAGGAAGGAATGAAATACACAAAAGACAGATGATGTGAAGTGATGATGGCGCTTGCTTGCGGCGGTTTATTGTAAATAAAAGGTTTAAACACGAAAACAGAAACACGGCACGCTACGCCAAAATAAAAGAGACAAACAAAAATGGACTATACTTAACAAAACGGTGCACTGACAGACACAGTGAGTTTCTAAATAAACAAGTATCGTGCTGGTCCCACCAGCACGATATAGCAATTGTTGTAAATAGTTTATCCTCCTCTCTCTCCCGTTCTCCACTCACCGAACACCCAACCGCGAGTATGTGAAAACGTGCATCTATATATACTGTTGTGCTGGGATTCAATTACCTATTAATTATTCACTTGAATCCCAGCACGTGAATTAATTATGTGCAACCTTGTGTTCACATATTAACTACTTTAAATGTACGTGAAGTGATGTACAATCCCGTGCCTAAATACAAATATACATTTTAAACACTCGTGTTACAGACCCGTTTATAGCCTGTGTACCAATGACTATACTCCAACATTTAACAAACCACACGTAACATAACAGATAATATACACAGGGGGGGCACTTTGTCACAATAATTATAAGGAAAGATAGAAAGGAAGGTAGAGGGGAGGTGTATGCATTGCAATAAAGGAGAATATTGAGTTTTCAGAAATGGTTATTGTTACCGAGTTGGAGGTACAAATTAACGTGGAAGATGGTGTGATAAGCGTGTTGAATATGTTATAACCCTTGTAAGGAGTTAGTGAAGGAAGAAATACATTTATATTATTGAACAAATGAGGGGTGGGAAGATTATCTGTGGACATTTTAACAGCCATAATACATTACGAAGAAATAAGCTGAATGATAGAAATGGAATTTCTATTGAAATAGTAAGATTTAAATTTCGTTGGTTTTAAATTCTGGGGAAGGAACAAGGTATTCTGTGAATACTGGGGGAAGTTCAGCTCTATATTTATCTATTGTTTCCGAGCAGTTGGGAGTGAGAATGGATTGGAAGATATTAATGTCTGAGGAAATGGGAAGTGATCATTTCCCTATAATTATTATGATAGTTGGGAAGCCTAAGATTGAAGAGCAGGTACAAGATGAGAGATGGGATTATAAAAAAGCAGACTGGAAAAAGTTTAAATATTTCTGCAGTAAATCCATTGATGAAAACATAATCCATGATAATGTAGATATTTTTAATGAGGACATGATAATGCTATTACGCAAGCAGCAACAAAAGCTACTCCAATTAGGAAAAGTAGGAAGGGTGTTAAACCAGAGGTCCCTTGGTGGAATGTAGAGTGCACTGGACTGGTTAGAGAAGAGTTAAAAAACAACTATGTGGCAGATGACTTAAAAAATCAAAGACTGTGGCTCAATGGGTTATTAGGAAAAGGATAAAAGAATATCGGCAGGATAATTGCACTTAATAAGTTCTGATGCCAGTGTAAAGGATGCTTGCAATACAATGAAGGCAACGGCAGGAAAATACAGTATAATCGTAAATCTTGAAAAACTACTCACTTCTAAGTCTTTTGTAGTCATTTTTGTATTACTTTAGTATAAATACGTGTTAATTTGGATTCATATGTTGTTTTTTTCTGACTTTATGTGAACGAAAAGACATACATTTGCCCGTTTTCCTATTGGAAATAGTGATATTTTGAAATATCACTGTCCTGGTCACAAAAGCAAAGTTTGCGGGGAATAATAGCCATTTTCTAAACTTTTGAGGCATAAGCAATTAGGAAATAACACTAACTACCCAGGAACAAAAAAAAATAAAAAATTGTTACACGGTGTAATTCAGTGATATTGGAAGATAGGGAAGATGTTCAATTGGTGAAGTGAAAGCTGTGATTGAAAAAGGCAAGAATTCCTCGCCAGTTCTTATAACATGTTTAAAATGTTACCAGATAGTCGTTTAGAAATGTTATTGAAGCTTTGTAATAAAGTGTGAGAGTTGAGGTGTTGTCTAAAGAATGGAAGAATGCTCTCGTCGTTCCTATAGGAAAGGCAGGAAAGGATCACAGTGATGTTGGTTATTATCGACCAATAGCATTGCCGGCTACTATTTGTAAAATTATGGAAAGAATGGTGTGTGGGGGACTGTGTGTTCTTTTTTGGAAACTAAAAAGTTATTGAATGACAATCAGAATGTTTTTTGTCAATACAGATCAATGATAGATCAACGGGTAAGATTGTCTATAGAAGTCAAGGAGACGTTAAGTGAGAATGAGGTGGCTGGGACAGTTTTCATTGACACAGAGAAGGCGTATGGTATGGTTTGGAAAGAAGGATTAATAAATAAAAATAACATTAGGAATAAAAGGGAGGACTGGTGGATCAGAGCGTTTCTGAAGGAAAGAGGAATTAACCCTTTGAGTAGCGAGTTTTAGAATGTTTTGATGGGCCCACTGAAGTGAGTTTCTTTTTAATTTTTCATAATTTTTCATATTTACACTCCTCACATCGACACATTTGTTAGTAGGCCTATTAGCAATTTATTACACAATGAAACATTTTAAACAACTATTTTTTATCGTAAGTAAACAAAACAAATAAATATTAATCGTTATTTTGTCATAGCGAAAGGTTTTGACAAAAATAGCAGGTAATCAATAAACAACGATCAGGATCAAGCAAAAAAAACCCATGAGAGCGAGAGAGCGAGAGAGAGAGCGAATACATCATATCTGGGTAAACACATGGTGAGGGTGAAGGCAGTGAGGAAAATGCAAGTCAGTGATCCTTGTCACATTGTCTGAGCTTGGGCGTCTCCTCGACTGGATGACTTCTGCCTTGTGTGATATTTTCTACAAGCTGCGAGATGAGGCAGTGCCTGATCTTGCTGAAAGGGATCATTTTTTAGATGTAGTTTTATGGAGGATGAAGGCAATGAACATGGCCATGTCAAGGAACAATAACTTTTTGTTCCACTTGAGAGACAAACACCTCATTCACACTTACTGAGTCGGCCTTGGTCCGCCTCTAGGCAGCCTCAAAATTTCCATTCACAGTTGAAGTTTTAGGGGGCCTAAGTGCGTTCACATATGTGGCTGAAAAGAAAACCTAAATATCGCAAAAGTACTTGTTGGGAATGTAAACAGTGACGTAAACACCGCATTCCCGGAAGTCAACATAAGAGATAATGTTGGGAAATTTGCAGATGTAAATATGGCAATCTTATTTTTTGCAACACTGCTGCTACTGTACTTATTGCATAAGATACGATAAAGGCGTGTGTTGACAGTGCAGTCGGTTACTGTAGAAAGAAGCGATCGTGTTGGATCATGTGTAAATGCAGCAAACAAGGACGTGTACATTACATTAGTCACAATTCAGATTATTATATTAATGGTGACTGAATATGCAACGTCGTATGCATTATTTATCAATATTGAGATTTACAATCTTAGCTACAATCTGAAATATATAGTATTTCTGAGAGTTCTCAGACAAACTTGCAGGTTTTCACCAGAGATAACACGGACATAAAGGGGATAGCTGCTTCTGCAGCCAGCGCTCAAAGAATATCACAGACATTTGGAGAGCTTTTTGAGATGTTATAGTAATAAAATAATGACTTGGATCACATTATTGAGGGGTTTGGTGATTAAATGAGTGATCGGGAGAGTATCTACGTCTATAAAGAGATATGTGAAAAATACAGCGAACAAGCGGTGGGGTTTTGCTGGAGATGCAGTACTGCTCTTTTGCGATTCAATACATTTTAAACCTGCTTTACTCTGGGACAAAAAATATTTAAAACAGTGCGTGTGAAAATAAATTGGACCTGACGCGTCTGACAAGCGCTGAATAAATGGACCGCTAAGGGTTCATTTCTGCATCGCAGAAAAAAGCTGGTCTAAATTTCACCCGGCCCACCCCGTTCACACTTCTGGTTGGACCGGCCTAAACCGCAAGTGTGAACGGGGTGTTTGTTGCATGATCGACAAAACTAAGTCTTCGCTGGACGCCTGTAACTTGATGTTGAATATAAATATTCTTCACTGACACCTGATTCAGTTTAAATCGCAGTCGGAATTCAATATAATTTTTAGTACTTCTTTCCCACAGAGCATTTTTCGTCGTTTTCCAGACATTGTTGACGTTTTGTGACTGTTTGTTGTGTGCAATTCCGTAAATATCTGGCAGATGGCGCAAGAGACCGCTACAAGGTGTTACTAGTCAATAGTGCTTAATGCAGCATGCAAATAGCGTTAGCGACCTTGTGAGCACGTTCTGAATGGAAGAAAAAAAATTATATATACATATATCAAAATATTTAAGCCGATTTTCCTGTTTTCTGTGTGTATCCCTTTTAAAAAAGATGGTCCTGTTTCTAAATTTGTTGATGCGCACACTTTTTGAAAACAGGATATAGTTTCTAGTAAGGGACTGGCCAGTGAGAGGAAACAGTTGAAGAAACGAGAGTAGAACATATGAGAGATGGCACGCAGGTTGTGGATTTGTTTTTCTTGATTTATAGCTATGGAATGTTTGAAACACATTTGTTAATTGGGTTCTCAGAAAAAGAAAAACGCCAATCACTGGAGCAAAATGGTTCAATAATACTGTATGTTTGGTGTTTGCATACGAGACTAACAATGACTGGCATGTATAGGGCTTGTTGTATCTTAATATAAAATAAACTTGACTATACTGCATTGGTATTTTTAGCAGTATTAGCAAATCTCTGAGCTTATGTGATTTTTTTTTATTTTTTTAATTATTGATATCATATCAAAATATCTATTTTGGTGCCCACCCCTAGTTTTATACACACTTTAGGCATTTTATTTTAAATATTTTATATTGAATCAGTTAATAAAAGCAACCAGCAGATGGCAGAACTGATCATTTTGTGTTTTCCAATGCATTCCACCAATACAGTCTGTGGTATCATTATGTTTCCATTTCCAGTACTGTCCTTGTTAGTGTAACTGACATTTCCTTGTTAATTTGTATCAGTCTGAACCCCTTCTATACATTTTAGCTTCAGCCCTTGGGTTCCAATGGAACTGCAAACTAAAGTTAACAATGATTATTATTGTTACATGTTACTGTTTGCTTCATTTCACCATAATTACATTAAAAATACATATTATAGTAATAAAACTCCAAAAGCGTGCTTCTAAATGTGTTTTCAAAGGCTGTCCACATGAAACACACCAGTAGTGGTGTTTGTTCTAAATGTGCCAGTCATTTTCTGTGACCTTAATGTTTTAAAATAACAAAGGATTTTGTTTGTTTTTGCCATTTCCACATGCATGACGTACCTGTACAGTCCAAACCTGTTTGAGGATCCATTGCTCCTGATCCAATCTAAATAAATCTGCATGCTGTTTGGATTAATAGACTTCTCTTCTCCTAGACAGGAAGCACAAATAGTAGAGCCGAGCAATAAAGCAATAAAGAAAAAACACTTCACAACTGTTCAGTGTAAAATCAATGCAAAGTTTATTAGTGGCTTCTGAATAGAGAAATGTGTAAAGATGTTCTCTTTCAATAGCATGATCTACACTTTACACTTTCTTATAGAATGCAATTGATACACAATTGTAACAAAGTGCCCGCCCCTGTGTATATTTTCTGTTATATGTTGCGTGTGGTGTGTTAAATGTTGGTGTATAGGTATTGGTACACAGGATATAAATGGGTCTGTGTTTCACGTGTGTTTAGAAATGTATAACTGTATTTAGGCAAGGGATTGTACATCACTTCACGTACATTTAAAGTAGTTAATATGTGAGCACGAGGTTGCACATAATTAATTCACGTGCTGGGATTCAAGTGAATAATTAATTACTAATTGAATACCAGCACAACAGTATATATAGATGCACATTTTACTCACTCGGGGTGGGGTGTTCGGTGAGTGGAGAACGGGATTGGAGACGGAGGTATTAGATAATTGTAAATAAGAACGTAAAGTTAAATATCTGCTCACCATGTTTTGTCTGTGTAGTTTGTTTTGTTTATGTCTATTTGTTTTGGCGTAAAGTGCCGTGTCCTGCCTTTTTATCTATTTATACTGTTTATTTACAATAAACCGGCGCAAGCAAGCGCCTCATCATTTCAATTCATGTTTTGTCGTTGTGTTTGTTCCTTTCCTGGTTCTGATGTCACCCACTCGGCCGTCTTTGTGACAGGTGGTGTCCTGCGTGGGATTTAACAGCGCCTCCAAGCGTCAGACCAGGAGTGGTGTTTTGTGTGAAAAAAAAGACAAACATGGGAAAAAGTGGCCAGAGAAAGCAGCAACCTCCCCAGCAGCCAGAGCAGGTGCTCTGGTTTGAGATGACTGCATCCAGGGAAATTCGGGACGAGGACCTGGATGCATTTGTGGAGGCTTGGGAGAGCCAGGGGGGGTGGTGCCTCCTGTGCAAGTGCTATGGGCATGGAGTGGCTGACTGCCCTCTCCCGGATACAGAAGGGGGGCCGTTTCCACGCCAGCAGCCGGAGCCAGAGCGCCTAGAGGCCCAGGAGAGGAAGGTGAGCAGAGACCGCCCAAGTCTCCAGGCAGAGGAAGAATGCCTGCTGTTTTTCCTCCAGAGCCAGAGGGAGAGGAGCCATTGCTGCTGTCTCCAGCAGAGGGAGAGGAGCCTGCAAGTCCCCTGCAAGCCAGAGGGAGAGAGCCGCAACAGTTCCCAGTGCCAGAGCTGGAGCTGCACCAGTCCCCGGTAACAAGGGTAGACTCCAGCGCCAGATCCCACCTCCGCTGCCAGGTGACTACAGAGCCGCACCAGTCCACCTGCAGGAGAGGCAGAGGAGCTGCACCAGCCTCCCCTCACTTCGCCAGAGGGTGAATACACGCTGGCTCCCACCTCCACCAGCAGAGGAGACTACACGCCCGACCATAGTTAATGGGTGGTACTCTCCCACGGACGACAGGTGTGGTCTCCCATCCGCTGCAGGAGACTACACGCCTCTGCCACCTCCACCGGCAGAGGGTGAATGCCTGCGTATCACTTCCCCACCAGCAGAGGGTGAATGCCGCCTGGGGTTGCCTGTCCACCAGCAGAGGGTGAATGCCTGCTGGTATCACTTCCCCCCACCAGCAGAGGATGAATGCCTGGTCTCTTGCTTCACCAGCAGGGGTTGCCTGCTGGTATCACTTGCCCCACCCTCACGAGGAGAGGAGCTGGAGCTGCCTCTGCCTCCATCACATAGTTATCACGAGGAGAGGAGCTGAGGCTGCCTCTACCCCTCCATCACTATCAAAGGAGAGACAGGAGCTGCCTCTCCCGTGTCGGCCATGCTTCCTGCTGGGGAACTACGACCGTACCAGGAGTCGTTAGTGTATGGCTATCGAAGACGACCCCCTCTCGTGTCCCCTTTTGTCGAGCCGGCGCCACCGATGCTCCTCCCGGTCGTTGGGGTCAACATGGCCTGAGGGACTTAGCGAAGCGGGCTCCTACTGACGGAGCGAGCGGTGTGAACGAATGCGTCCCCACCGGATAACTTTGCGTAGCGCACCCCCCCACCGGACAACGAGGCGTAGCCACCCACGGTGAGCGAGGCGTTAAGCGTACCCCACGAGCTCTAGACCCTAGGAACCCGACGGTCAAGATAGCCTGGGGTCAAGGACTCCCTGCGAACGCCCCAACCGAGAGAGGTCTCCGCATCTGCCTGGGGCCTGGGGGTGCCTCTCGCTCCGCTGGGGCTGCTCCGCATCGCCTCTCTGTACAAGAAAGCTGAGGGTCCAGCTTCGCCTGGGTTTGCCGAGGGTCCCGCTTCGCCTGGGGTTGCCTGCTCTCCTCTGCTTCGCCTGGGGTCGCAGAGGGTCCCGCAGGGGAGCTGCTGGCCAAGAAGAAGGGGCGGCCGCAGTCAGGTACGAAGAAACTATGACCGTAAAGAGTCTTTAGTTACGTATCAAGACGCTCCCCTCGTGCCCCTTTTGCAGGGCCGGTGCGTCGCCACCGATGCTTCTCCCGGTCGTGGGTCGAAGAGGACTGAAGGGACGGAGCTCAAGCGGACTCCTGCGGCACGGAGACCGAAGCTGGCTCCTGCGACGGAGTGAAGTGGGCCCCTAACGTCACCCGGACCGAAGCGGACGCCTTGGGGTGGCCGGACAGTGGGCAAACGTAGCGGTACCGGCCATCGTCACCCGAGGTTTTGCCGGTCCCCAACGGTCATTGGCTGGGTGGCCTGTCGGACCCAACGTTCCCCTGCTGCCTGTAGTGTGCTTCGCCTGGGGTTGCCTGTCTCTCCTCCGCTTCGCTTGGGGCTGCTGCTGGCACTGCTTCGCCTGGGGCCACTATCTGGCTTGCGCCGCCTGGAGCCAGTACTAGTCCTGCAGGACCACAGGAAGCACCGGGGCCAGCGCCTCAGAAAAAGGGGAGGCCGGCTACAAAGAAGGGGTGGGAGGTCAGCAGACCAGCTCCCCCAGCCGCACTTTCACGGCAGGATGTACAGTGGTTGGAGACCCACAAAGGGGAGCTGCTGGCCAAGAAGAAGGGGGGGTGTTGGTCAGGTGACCAGATCCCCCAGCTGCACTTTCGCAGCAGGAAGAACAGTGGCTGAAGCCCCGGAAGAGGGAGCTACCAGCCAGGAAGACACTGGAGGAGGTGGACCTCCCACCATGGCCACCCCCATGGATTACTCCAGACCCTCTTCCAGGGCATTGAGACTGAGGGGGGAGGTGGCCGTTGAGGCCATGTGTGCTTTGCACGGGGGGGGGGGGGGGGGGGGGGGGGTAATATGTAACAAAGTGCCCGCCCGTGTATATTTTCTGTTATGTGTTGCGTGTGGTGTGTTAAATGTTGGTGTATAGACATTGGTACACGGGATATAAACGGGTCTGTGTTTCATGTGTGTTTAGAAATGTATATTTGTATTTAGGCAAGGGATTGTACATCACTTCACGTACATTTAAAGTAGTTAATATGTGAGCACGAGGTTGCACATGATTAATTCACGTGCTGGGATTCAAGTGAATAATTAATTACTAATTGAATACCAGCACAACAGTATATATAGATGCACGTTTTACTCACTCGGGGTGGGGTGTTCGGTGAGTGGAGAACGGGATTGGAGACGGAGGTATTAGATAATTGTAAATAAGAACGTAAAGTTAAATATCTGCTCACCGTGTTTTGTCTGTGTAGTTCGTTTTGTTTATGTCTATTTGTTTTGGCGTAAAGTGCCGTGTCCTGCCTTTTTGTCTGTTTATACTGTTTATTTACATTAAAACGGCGCAAGCAAGCGCCTCATCATTTCATCTGTTCTGTCGTTGTGTTCATTCCTTTCCTGGTTCTGACGTCACCCACTCGGCCGTTTTTGTGACAACAATATATAGCTTTAAACATTCTGTCTTAATGGCAGTGCCGATTTATATGTACATCACTGGCAAAAAGTTTAGCATCACCTAGAATTTTCAGTATAAATAATAATAATAATAATATATATATATATATATATATATATATATATATATATAAACACATACACACACACACACACACACACACTGTGTGTGTATATATATATACACACACACATATATACATACAGTGCCTTGCAAAAGTATTCAGACCCCTGACCAATTCTCTCATATTACTGAATTACAAATGGTACACTGAAATTTCATTCTGTTCAATATTTTATTTTAAAACACTTAAACTCAAAATCAATTATTGTAAGGTGACATTGGTGTTATGTTGGGAAATATTTTTAAGAAAAATAAAAAACTGAAATAGCTTGCCCCCCCCCCCCAGAAACAAAATCAAGAACAAAATAAAACAGAGTTCTATGTATAAGTTTCTCATCACGTTATCTGATATAAAACAAAATCCCTGAGTCGTGGGTCTGGCTCGTTCTCAGCTGTGTTCCCTGTGGGTTCAAAGCCCAGCTCAGCACACTGGAAATGCAGCTGAACTCTCACACTGAGAACAAGCAGAGAAGACTGAGCCCACACTCCAGGGCTTACACCATGATACACTAGCAAAGGAATTCCAGGATACACAGGGAATTCCATTGCTCATTTCATGAAGCCTGTAAGAACAATAGAGTTTTATCTAAGTTGATTAGTTCTCTTATAAAAACTTTAATTAAGGTTATAAGATTGTGGATTTACTATGAACACACACACTCTAGACACAAGGAATGGTTAATCAATAGTAGTATTGTATTCAGTTCACAAATATTAAACAGTAATCACAAAAGTAAAAAAGTCAATCTCTTTGTTTTCTAAGCATGAAACACCCATCAAAGCTCTCCGTCTGCGTTAAAGCAGCTAGCAGGGCCAGTGAAATATGACACTGCTTATACTCACACACACAGCCTAAACTGAAATGGTTCAGACAATCTTACAACAGATCACACTAAGTTTACTAATAGCAAATTGTTTAACGATATAGCAAGTTTACTTTAAAATAAATTCTTCATACAACTATGAGTCCCGGAGTTGCAGCTTGGCACAGCAGAGTGACAGCAATTAGTTTAGCAAGCAAAGCGGAGCACAACATGTTTAGTTTTGCTTGAATATTTACAGCCTTTCTCTATGCTAGGTAGCTGTCTGCATGAGGTCATTTGTGCATCTCGCTTCTTAAAACTCCCAGTCCTTTGATGTTTTTCCTTTTCCACTCGGATTTCGATACTTTATGTCTTCCTCGCGTCAAACCACTTGTTGTTGCAGTTGTGAACTATCTGTACAGAATTCAACTGTCCTTTCAACCTAATCCAGTCCAGATGCCACCTAGCCCTGGTCACCTAGTTCAGTGGTCACACAGTTCAGTATGTCTGCCAGGAAGGGAGCCCCTTTTCTTCAAGACAGAGATTTCATTAATTAGCCCAGTTACAGTTATAATACACTTTAATGTATTAATATCATATCGAGGGAACACTCACCACAAGCCCATATTATGAAACCAGCAGCATCACCTCCGTCTTTGGCAAGCTTGCACTGTTCAATGTGTCTCTTGGGTTTGTTCAGTTCCACTGCAGATCTGTATCTCATGAATCACTGGCAGTTAAACAATCACAAGCCTTTTACATACAGAGGTAACAAAGTGCCCTTTATATACAGAGATACTGGAAAACATACAAGAACTCAAACTCAATGTGAATGAAATCCTTTCTAAATAGCCCAGCCTGCCTTAGGATGTAATATATTGTCACTCTAATGACAGCATACTGGTACAAAGTACAAGCAAACAAGAAATATTTTGCCCAAAATGAATAAACAGCTAACGGTCATGACATAAAAGTATTGTTTAATTATTATTATTTATTTATTTTTTTTACATTGACTACTTTTTTAAACTTTTAAATTGCATTCTCTGTCTCAAGATGGCTTCCCATCTACCTGCATGGACCTCTAAGAAGTACATTTCCCCATCATCCTCCTGCTCTCTGGTAGTCCACCTCAGTTATATGTGGAGAGGTAAGGGACTGGGAGGGAGGGAAGCTGGCTCGAGAGTGAATTTTCCGGTGTTTGTTTAGGCTTCCTAAATGACTGAAGCTCTCCCCACAGTCAAATCAATGTTATGGCTTCTCTCCAGTGTGAATTCGTTGGTGTGTTTTTAGGTTGCCTAACTGATTAAAATGCTCTCCACATTCAGCTCAGTTATACGGCTTCTCTCCAGTGTGAATTCGCTGGTGCGTTTTCAGTTTTCCTTTGTCAGTGAATCTCTCACCACATTCAGTACATTGATATGGCTTCTCTCCAGTGTGAATTCGCCGGTGTTTTTTTAGACTTCCTGACTGACTAAAACTCTTCCCACACTCAAAACAGTGATGCGGCTTCTCTCCAGTGTGAATTCGTATGTGTTTTTTTAGGACTCCTATTTCACGGAAGCTGTTTCCACATTCAGAACAGTGATATGGCTTCTCTCCAGTGTGAATTCGCTGGTGATTTTTTAGACTTCCTGACTGATTAAAACTCTTCCCACATTCAATACAGTGATATGGCTTCTCTCCAGTGTGAATTCGCTGGTGTATTTTTAGGTTTCCTAACTGACTAAATCTCTCCCCACATTCAGTACAGTGATACGGCTTCACTCCAGTGTGAATTAGCTGGTGTTTGCTTAGTTTTCCTTTGTCAATGAAGCTTTTCCCACATTCAACACAGTGATACGGCTTTTCTCCAGTGTGAAATCGCTGGTGTGTTTTTAGGTTTCCTGACTGACTAAATCTCTCCTTACATTCAGAACATTGATATGGCTTCTCTCCAGTGTGAATTCGCTGGTGTTTTTTTAGGCTTCCTGGCTGGCTGAAGCTCTTCCCACATTCATTACATTGATGTGATCTCTTTGGCCGGGGTACGTTTTCTATATCCTTAAACAAGTCAATAGACTCCTTTTCAATGTGGACAGGCTCCGGTTCAGTCTCTTGTTTAATGTGGACAGGCTGCAGTCCAGTCTCTTGTTTAATGTGGACAGGCTCCAGTTCAGTCTCTTGTTTAATGTGGACAGGCTCCAGTTCAGTCTCTTGTTTAATGTGGACAGGCTCCAGTTCAGTCTCTTCTTGTTTAATGTGGACAGGCTCCAGTTCAGTCTCTTGTTTAATGTGGACAGGCTCCGGTTCAGTCTCTTGTTTAATGTGGACAGGCTCCAGTTCAGTCTCTTGTTTAATGTGGACAGGCTCCGGTTCAGTCTCTTGTTTAATGTGGACAGGCTCCAGTTCAGTCTCTTGTTTAATGTGGACAGGCTCCGGTTCAGTCTCTTGTTTAATGTGGACAGGCTCCGGTTCAGTCTCTTGTTTAATGTGGACAGGCTCCGGTTCAGTCTCTTGTTTAATGTGGACAGGCTCCAGTTCAGTCTCTTGTTTAATGTGGACAGGCTCCGGTTCAGTCTCTTGTTTAATGTGGACAGGCTCCAGTTCAGTCTTTTGTTTAATGTGGACAGGCTCCGGTTCAGTCTCTTGTTTAATGAGGACAGGCTGCAGTCCAGTCTCTTGTTTAATGTGGACAGGCTCCAGTTCAGTCTCTTGTTTAATGTGGACAGGCTCCAGTTCAGGCATCTCTTGTTTAATGCAGATAGGTACCAGTTCCAGAACCTTCTCCTGTTTAATGTAAACAGACTCCATCTTTGTTCCTTTGGCTTTCACCAAGATAGTCCTGAAAACAGAAAATGAAATGAAGTATTACAATGTGTTCTCTATCTGTGTTTTTACACCTACAACTCAGACCTGAACTGGCTTAGGTTCGATCAGATTCAAAGATTCTTATCATTTGAGCCTCCGTTTACACTTGAGCACAGATCTAGGCTGGCTTTGGCCCTGTACGCACACTCATAGCCCCTGAACTGCAGTGCGTGCCCGATGACATCATATCAACCACCCCTTGTGTGAAGACATTCCCCCTCCCAACAAACAGAGGCGGAAGCGTTTAAATCAACAGCAAGCCTGTCATTTGTGTCATTTGTGTGTTTCTACTTCAAGGTGGTTGTTCCGTGCCAATTAAGATTTCATTTTGCCATCAGAAATGGAGCAGAGTATTGAGAACATGTATATCGGACATTTAACCCTTTGCAGTGCATTTATTCAGCGCTTGTCAGGCGCATCAGCTTTAATTTATTTTCACACACGCTGTTTATTTAACACACGTTGTTTAATTTTTTTTTCATAGTCAAACAGGTTTAAAAGGCATTGAATCGCAAAAGGACACCGAGTGCTGTATCTCCAGCCAAGTCCCACCTGTTGTTCACTGTATTTTTCACATACCTCTTTTTATAGATGTGCATTTTGATAAATCCTCTCCTGATCACTCGTTTTATCACCAATAATGCGACCCAAGTCATCATTTTATTACTATAACATCTCAAAAAGCTCTGCAAATGTCCATGATATTCTTTGAGCGCTGAATGCAGAAGCAGTTATCTCTGTTGTGCATGAGGCTATGACATACGTCCTTTTTTTCGGCTTCATTCGGCTCCAATCAGTCTCACTTGGCCACTGAAAGGTTTTCTCCGCATTTTCTGGAGAAAAATTACTAGAGACCTGTACTTTACGTCTTTTTGATGATGTTGGACAGGGTCGGACATCGGACTGGAAAGAGAAAATTGTAAAATGTCGGACCAGGTCCGACATAAGACCGCAAAGGGTTAAAGAAAAAGGTGTTATTGTATTAATTTACACATCAGTCTGACAGCTTGTCTTATATGAAAATGTAAACAATAACTTGCACACAGAGAAAGAAGGCAGGTGGCTGAGTGTTCAGCTTCAGAGCCCCACAGTTGTGGAATGATCTGCCATGATTTGGAAGGGAGGCATCATCTCTTGCTGCTTTTAACCCTTTCGCTCCGGTGAACATTCTACCTATTTTGAGGTCTGACGTAACGCGACTTTTGGCTTGTGTATCTGGATCATTTTACACCAAACTGTTTGATTGGTGCATAATGTGAAGAAGTTCAACATCAACTCTCTTTAATTCTTGCAAATAACACTGCAGAATTAGGAAAGAAACAATTGAGAGGGCTAATTACGCATTTACATTAAAAGGGGTGCTATTTAAATCACGATCGGGTAACACATAGTAATGAACCTGTTTTAGAGCAACAAGTCAGTCAACACACCTTTATCAGTGTTTCATATTTTATGCTGGTTATTATAATGCCAGTAAAAATAGGATTACTCTCACATGACATTGTTGGACTGTAACAATAACAAATATGAAACAGTTTTGTAATTGTAAATGCCAGCAATAAGCAAAACAGGTTTTTTCAGACCACCTGTATTTGTAGACTGAAGTATTGTGTTATATGGAAGACTGTAAATGTGGTTGTCACAACTGTGCTGGACATTTGGTTTGCTGAACTGTTGTAATACAATTCTTAGGTTTTCCTGCTTATTTTAATGCCAGCAATGCATTAAAATAAAAACAATAAAAAAATATGACAGGTTTGAAGTGTCTTCAGGTGCTTTACTTACTATTGCTGCAACAAGAGTCTGATTGAAAAAAAATTATAATAAAATTGTGGTAATATTTATTAAAATTTACTTATTTTAACTAGCAACATTATACTAACAAATGGAATTGGCCATTTTTGAAAAACTGAATTTTGTATTCCCAAGAATGGAGCAATTAGTAGCCCTAAAGATGGTTACAATTGAAGGCAGTGCAGACGCCAGTGTTTTCTGCAGTAGTATAAAGCAATTTTATGCAGGCCACCAGTTAAGCATGCAGTCTATATCTATGATAACAACTGACTGCATAGGATCAGAGGATGATTCAAAAGCAGAGGCAGACCCACCATAAATGCATTGTTTAAATTTAAAGTAAACTGTAAAATTGTTGAGATACTTGTGTTGGAATATTGTTTCAAATTTGTATGATGCAACAAAAATATACCAAAAAAGGGTTAATGCATGGCCCAGAGTTTCTCACTGATAATTTACCATTTCTCAGTCAAAACAGCAAGTTTCTCAGTATCTAAAAATCTTCGAGGGAACACTGGCTAGCACAAAACCCAGAATAGCACTCCACTATTTTCACACAATAAACTGTATCACCCCACCACGAGCACTACAGCACGCACCCAGGACTGGTGACTGTGTTTGTACATTGTGGGAAGGATACTTGTGTTTATTATTTGGGACTGCAAACCCTTTATTTACCCCGTGCACTATACATTGTTGTGTATTGCCAGGGATCATTATTTTGTCACCAGACCTAGATTGTTAAAAAAAAAAAAAATACTTCCAACTGGATTACAAATCTCTATCTGATAATTACACACTGCATCACTCCTGCACCTGCACACTGCAAACCACTTTGCCAAATTGGGTAAGCATTCTTGGTTCTGTAAAGCAATGTAGTCTGCTCTCCAGTAATGCTGCACTTTAAAATCATAGTATATACAGTCATCTAAACCCAAACCTAAGATACTGAAATGCTGCTCCTCATAATAAAAGGTATATCTCTTGGCATGGGGCTTCAGTGAATGCATTTTGATTCGACAGTCATCTGTGATGTTTATCCTATGAATATTTCATGACAGTTAATATTTTGTTAATTTATTTTGGGGTTTAAAAACATTTTGGATGATTTAGTTTGATTTCTGGTGAGCTTGTACTTGTGATGGCCGAATCTCCTTACTGAGGAAAAAAAAAACAAAACTCACTCATCTAGCTTTCTGTCTATCTAACTACTTTTGTTTTCAAAGTATATAAAACCATCCTGATTGGTTGTTGGAGCCTTTGGAGATGTCAGTCATTTGGTAAGCAACCAATGGTTGTTGAAAACGCCTTAAAATGGGCATCTACCATCACCAATACATCATCATTCATATATAAATGATTTAAAGCAGCTCTTTTTTGGGACCAGTTAGGAGTGAATAGTCAGAATGTTTTCCAGGTGGTTTCATGTGGGCTCATCCAGCATTAACATTTATGAAAATCCAGTATTGCACAGAATACAGCCTTTCAGCCAAATAATATTTCTCAAGAACAGGCAAGGATAGCCCTCCTAGTTTAGAGAGCGAGAATCTCCTTTTCTTGTTCTGGGATGGGAACCCTCCATAGACAATCTACCCAGCAGACAGATTGGCAGCATTTTCCAGTTCAGCATCTTCTACTGTTAATTCTAATTATTATACTGATTATTGATAACCTAAAACTTAGTTCCAATCTGCACAGAATATAATGCTTTACATGCAAATAAACATTTTCCCATCCAATTAACAGCATGATTTTTGAAGCAGGCAGGTAATTTATTTCCATGTTCCCTAACAATTCAATTATTATATAATGATGTAACTGCTGTCAGCTACTTCTGTACATATCAAACTACTGAAACTTACATAATCTCATTAAGAGAGCACTATCACCCTTTGCAGGAAATTAAATCACTGTTTTCAGAAAGTCACTCATATCACTAACATGCCTATATGTCAGTAAAACATTGGAATCCAAACATCTTCAAAAACATGAACAATTTATTAAATACCAGCAATAAAGTTAGCTCTGCCGGCAGCGGGCATGTTTTGCAGAATGCTTTGATTCAGATCAACAGGTAGTGTTCTGCAGCACCAGCACTGTGCTGGGAAATCACAGAGGCATCAACTTATTGATGTTCAGATTTGCAATGTTTTACTGTATATGAGTACTAGCTCACTTTGACCTGGTTAATCCAACATTTTTCATTTGTCAGAACTGAAATGACAGATTTGAGATATTAATGTTACTTGCAAATACATCATTGCAAAACATGTTTGTATAACATAAACAAGGAGGCACTCTAAACAAAAGCTGTTTAGTGTCTAAACACAACTAGCAGAATAATATTAATAATCAGGGGTTCAGAACAGAAAACTGGTCCTGATGTTAAGCCTGACATGCAGAGTGAGATTCTGCAGTTTAATATGTTAACACTAGAACCGCCATTAGTCTTTTGATCCATTTTAGCAAATAAAACTTAAATTTCTCTGAGTTTGTGAATTTCTCATACATGTCCTTTCTTAAGTGTTACTAAATATTTGAATTAAATACCCATACTGTGTTTCAGCTGCAGAACCATAAACATGAATAAGTTATAAGCATGTGCATGGTGTGAATGGCAGTACTCTATCAAAGGTGGTTCTCGCAGGTGTCCTGCGGCTATTTTTTATAATGTTTTGAAACCTGGCTTTTGTTTTAGACTAGGGGTGCACCAGGAACCCAATCCCCCAGAGGAATTTCATTTTGCAGCTAGCCCTGGAGCGTCGGCAGAAACATATTGATCAGAGAAGTGCAATCCAGCTTGCAAATGCCCCTCAATCTTCAGCCAGCGCTGCGCCCACTGGCACACAGAAGAAAAGACAATGCCAGGCTGCTAAATGCAATAGAAACAAAACTTTGGATATGTGCGTCGTTGTGAAAAGGCAGTCTGTGGTACAAGCACTTGTACAGTTGAAAAGCCTGTTTTCTGTGTGGACTGTACTAATTAGACAGCTGTAACAGATGTGCCTTTGGACTCTGTTTCCCTCAAAGCGCATTCAAGTTATATTTTTGTTTTATGCTATTTTTATAACTAGTTATTTATTTTTTATAATTTTGTATGTGCAGACAACTTTCTACACCTGTTTACACAGTAGTTTATTGTGTAATGTTTATTTTATTATAGTATTTCATATTTATATATATGTGCCCTTTTTGGGAAAAAATTTATATAGTGTTTTTGCTGTGCAAATGTTATATATGGTGTTCATAAATAAAAATATGATGTTATATCCAATTGTTTGTTTTTCATATCGAAGCTGTTTTAATAGATGCCAAATGAACCACTGCAGTGGTTGTAACTAGTCAGAAATTTCAGTGGTTTTCGTGTTAATTTGAAAAAGCACAAAACAACTAAACTTATGTAGGAGTTTTAAAGATAAAACTCTCACTTGTTTCACTTAACTTTGTTAATTCATTGCCACACTTGTTTATAGTTATTTTCTGCATTCCATGAAGGTTACAATATTGCAGATGTGTTATTTTTAACAGGAGACTGTGAACAAGACGGCTTGAAGTGGGTGACGTCAGACCAGAAACACAAAACCAAAACAAACAGGTACTGGCGGGGCAAAACTGAAATGCTATGGCCTTCAGTTCTTTTTATTAAATAACAGTAAATAAAAGATTTAAACAAACACAAAACAAGCGGGCATGCTGGCCAAACAAACGGAACCAAACAAGTATGGTGCTGGTTTTGAGTAGCATATATAATAACTGTTTACATTGAATTGGCTGGTGTGTGTGCTGCAGGAAGAGGGCAGCAGTCATCCAATACCCGCCTGTGCGTCATGGCAGTGACACAGGGAGGGGGGAAAGGGGGTGTGTGGACTTTTCCTCTCTCTGAATGGCTGGGAGGCGGGTCTTGGGGAGATTGTTAGCCCTGTAAGATAATGCTCTACTGTTTCCTCAGGTCTGCCCTTTTAGACACGCTGTATGTGTGGAAGCACTGGTTGAGGACTGAGAACCAGCTGGGAGAAAGACACCAACCCAAAAGCAAGACAGGTCGGTGATCCGGGTCAGTCGGGTAGCGGCGACCGGGATAACGCTGCCAAGTGCAGCACCTTTTATTTGTAGTTTTATTTTCCTTTTGCCCTCTGTTTTGATCGTTATTTTGAGCACCTGCATTTACCAGCTTTGGTATTTCCGTGGTGCTGTCTATCATCGTTGACAGACAGACCATGGGCAACAGTGCCCTCTGCGGGTAAAAAGAGTGTACTTACAGTAAATAAAACTGGGCACCGGTGTGGTGTTTCAAGTACATCTGTTCTGTCTCCCGTGTCAGTGAATTACCCACCACCCTTCCACGCTGTGACATTTGGTTTTATTTTTTAGAATGGGTTCTCCCCCTGTGTTATTTTGTGTTTTGTTGTATTGTTATTATTATTTGTATTAGTGACAGCGTGAGCCATGTTATTGTTTTGACGGCAGGGCCATATTTTGTTTTGTATTTATGTTGCAGCGTGGATGGGAAGCCCATCGACATTAATTAAAAAAAAAAAAAACCTTGTGCAGATGGTCACCAGCATGTAAACCTGCAGCTCTCTGCACTTGTGGTGGGTGTTCAGAAGTGGAGAAATCACTAAAATATATCCCTTCATCCCAAGCAAATGCATTATCTGTAACTTGGTATTACATACCCAAAGTCAAAATGTGACATTTACAAATAACTAAAACATTTATCTACCATTGATACCTGAAGTGTATGGAAGTTAGACTTCAGAAAATGTTGCTTTTTTATCAGTAACTTTAAATGCTTGTAAAGAAAAAGCACAAAGAGAACAACAATAATACAGCCTGCATAAATATCTTCAGTACAGATACAGGAAGATATGTTTTTGATAAATGCAGCTTTTTTTCCATGACCATGGCAGTTTAATGGAATTGCCCTTCTAATGTTTTTACTTATTAAAAACAAGGTTAACTGTTTAGAATGTTACTGCCAGGATTGATTTGAGGCAGGTCTGTGTGCAGAGCAATAACTAGCACAGGATTGATTTGAGGCAGCTCTGTGTGCAGAGCAATAACCTGCACAGTATTGATTTGAGGCAGCTCTGTGTGCAGAGCAATAACTTGCACAGTATTGATTTGAGGCAGCTCTGTGTGCAGAGCAATAACTTGCACAGGATTGATTTGAGGCACCTCTGTGTGCAGAGCAATAACTAGCATAGGATTGATTTGAGGCACCTCTGTGTGCAGAGCAATAACAGTATTGATTTGAGGCAGCTCTGTGTGCAGAGCAATAATTGCACAGATTGATTTGAGGCACCTCTGTGTGCAGAGCAATAACTTGCACAGGATTGATTTGAGGCAGCTCTGTGTGCAGAGCAATAACTTGCACAGTATTGATTTGAGGCACCTCTGTGTGCAGAGCAATAACTTGCAGTATTGATTTGAGGCACCTCTGTGTGCAGAGCAATAACTTGCACAGTATTGATTTGAGGCAGCTCTGTGTGCAGAGCAATAGAGATTGATTTGAGGCACCTCTGTGTGCAGAGCAATAACTTGCATAGGATTGATTTGAGGCACCTCTGTGTGCAGAGCAATAACTTGCATAGGATTGATTTGAGGCACCTCTGTGTGCAGAGCAATAACTTGCATAGGATTGATTTGAGGCACCTCTGTGTGCAGAGCAATAACTTGCATAGGATTGATTTGAGGCACCTCTGTGTGCAGAGCAATAACTTGCATAGGATTGATTTGAGGCACCTCTGTGTGCAGAGCAATAACTTGCACAGGATTGATTTGAGGCACCTCTGTGTGCAGAGCAATAACTTGCATAGGATTGATTTGAGGCACCTCTGTGTGCAGAGCAATAACTTGCATAGGATTGATTTGAGGCACCTCTGTGTGCAGAGCAATAACTTGCACAGTATTGATTTGAGGCACCTCTGTGTGCAGAGCAATAACTTGCACAGTATTGATTTGAGGCACCTCTGTGTGCAGAGCAATAACTTGCACAGGATTGATTTGAGGCAGCTCTGTGTGCAGAGCAATAACTTGCACAGTATTGATTTGAGGCAGCTCTGTGTGCAGAGCAATAACTTGCACAGTATTGATTTGAGGCACCTCTGTGTGCAGAGCAATAACTTGCACAGTATTGATTTGAGGCAGCTCTGTGTGCAGAGCAATAACTTGCACAGTATTGATTTGAGGCACCTCTATGTGCAAAGCAATAACTTGCATATTTTTGCTGATTTAAGAAAGTCACAAATGAGTCATGGAAAAGAGATCTACTGAAAAATAAATTTAAAAGCCAGTGAACAGCCCTTTTTTTTTATCTGTGACAATGTGACGGAAAGATGAGTTCTGGTGATGAATCTTCCTCCCAACCTGTGAGGGCGCTAAAGAACGGGAGGAGAAGTATCTGGAAGGGCTGGCCTGACAGTTCCTTTCCGGGTCAGGGAAGTGGGTCAGCCTGGATGGAAGCGCGACTCTGTTGTAAGACCGTATTGATTTGAGAGGTAAACGAGAGGCAGCTGCAAGTAATAAGGCAGCTGCAACCGTTTATCTCGATATCATGCGGGATTACATATAGGGGCCAGGGTAACGCTGATCTTCTCCTTCGTTTGGGTTAACGCTTGGAGAGAGAAGGATCGAGAGAGGAGCTCTCGTTGTAAAAGAGGAATTACGTGTTGTGTTTGTTTGTAATTGTCTGCGTTTTTCACCACCAGACAGTTAACTCACCTGTCCGGAGCTGTCGACCAGGGTCAGCACAATCCGGATCACCACTGCATGGAACCGTCACGAAATACAGTGTCTTCACCCACCACAAGCACGTCTGCACTCACCCAGGACTGGTGACCGTGTGTTCGTTTTGTTCGGGACTGTGTCCTATTATTGCTATCCCCGTGCTTTACACATTGTTGTGTATAGCCGGGGATTTATTATTTAACGGTCACCAGACCTGGATTATAAATAAAAGCACCTTTTCCACTGGAAACTGTTGTCTGCCTGTCACTCCTGCATCGCATCACCGCTATACCTGTTCCCCTCCACTAGCCACTTTGCCACAGACAATGATAGAGATTAAGTACATTGTAACAAGCATTCTTGTGCTAAACTCGTAGCCTTTCAGATACGTTTCTGTAATATTAAGCAAAAATATATTAACAATAAACAAAGCACTGCACACAGTTACAATCCTGCAAGTAACACACTGGCTGTTCTGACACACTCAGTTACAAATCGACAATATAGACCGAGTTATGAAGCCGATTGAAGTTGAATGAAAAGAGAAGCTTACTTCAGGTATTGTCAGTGGGATCTGCAGCACGGCTCTAGTCACTCGCTCTGTCTGTCTAGTCAGTGAATGTGTCCTTTCTTCTCTTCAGATGAGAGCCATTAGCAGCCACTCGACATCTCAAAATGTGTTAGTCTAGTTCAAGAACACAGATTTCTTTTACATATATTATTTGCTTTGGTTCACTTACACAGATGCATACAGCACTATGAGATTACAAGAATACAGTTTAAGTTACTGTAAAAGAAGCTGTTCAAGGGAAGGGGGCAATTCCACCCCCCCAGGTGATCAAGGAAGTGCAACACTATCTGAAAGCAAGGCTTGTAACTGATATTTATTTCACCCTCGTGTAGTACCAGATATCCTGTAGCAAAATAAAAACGTTTTTCTTTCACACAGCAATTTTAAAAACACTGTGTGATGTTCCACAGCACCAGTGAGGAATCGAGGTCTCCCTCGGTGTTTTAAATGATACCAGGAGAATAAAACAAGTAAAGGTGACACAGGTACACGTCATTCAAAGTATGTTTAAAAATGATTTCAAACTCATTAAAGGGCAGAAAGCCGGTTTCCCATGCGTGTTCAGGTAAGTGTCAAACAATGGGCCCTGCACAGTATTAACGTTTTGGAAAGCGCTCATATTACAATCATTACCGTACACTTATACGGACTCCTCAGGGAAATAATAATTGTTTACTACTGAAAATCTATTTAATCTCGTTCATAAAAACCCCCGATTGCTAGTCTCTTGGCTCCACGTGGTCAGCCTGTCCGCCAAAGACAATGGCCGCGATCAGGTCGCTCAGTCTTCAAAACAATGGAAGAGCGCCGCCTAGAGCATGAGGAGTGTACTAGCCACTCGGGCGGGGTGTGGACAGCACAGAAAAGGAGCTGTATAAGTTACAACTGTTGTATTGCGAATATCTTAAACACTCTTGAAGTTACTGAAATAACTCTTTGCATTCATTTATTTTCCATTCTAATGATTATGGAACTGTATGGGTTCAGAGGAAAAAACAAGACATTAATTTCCAAAACAAAGTGCCAGGTGTAAGTAGGGTGCATTGCTAAAGTTAGGTCTGCATAGACCGGTGACGCCAGTCGCAGACCCCATCTGCAATCTAGCCGGCAAAGAAGTAGCGTGAACGCACCCACTATTTACCCTCAGGATGTTTTCAACACAAGCTCAGTTTGTCTGGAAACCCGCCAATCGGGCAGCACTGGCCTGAGGCACGCAGACTGCAACTCGGGGGATATGAATAAAAACAACCGCGCTGACACATCCACACCGCTTCAAAAATACAACACGTACATAAAAAAAACCCGGAGCTTTCAAAACAATACAATATAGCAGCATTCTGTAGTTATAAAGCACACTGCACGACTCAAAGCCTCGCTTACCTCCTCCCCGCTGTCCCTCAGTGTCTGAACGGGTCTGCCTTCCACATTACTGGGGAGGCGCTGCGAAACGAGGAATATACCAATCGCAAAATACTAACTGTTCAGTACGGTTTGGCAATTCATCTAATATGGGTGATACTGGCGATGTTCTAATAAAAACTGAACTTTCAATTTCAGCATCGTAAACGAGCTGTTTGTGGCTCTATATTTTTCAGAGTGAATGCAATCTGAATTCAGGTAACCCCCTCCCCATGCCAGAGTTCGTATGGTCTTTTATCAACCGGGACGCAGTGATTTTTCGCAGATCTAGAATCTGTGTCTTTTATGCAACGATGTTACTATTTCGCGCCCTCTTCTTTAGAGAGAGATGTTCAAACACTAACGGTATATCCCCGATAATGTTTTTTAGAAGTATATTAGGTTAATTCAATGTGAGTGCCCTTGTCACAAACAGATCCACAATGGTGTAGGCATGAATGCAGATTCACCGCTTTCTCTTCGCTAGTCTCGGAGGGGTCAGGGAGTGTGATCTTGTTTTTGGTAAATACAGCACAGGGGAGCAGAAAGGTCATTCTTTACGAGTAAACTCCAAGGCAGTAAAATCTGCTATTTCTATCACATGCGTTTATTTAGTTTCTCTTAAACTGTATTATTGCATCCTATTGTGTAGACTCTTCCTCAGACCGAGCTGCGAACTGAACCAGCCAGCAGAGCCGCCCTTCCCCCCAGCAGCAATGAGACACGCCAGGGAGTGCGCTGCTCTCAAAGCGTGTCCTCCAGGCTTTCATTAACTGCTATTGATTTTAAAAAGGACAAAATATAATGTTAATGTTACACAATGAAAAACTAAACACATTGAGAGCGCTGAAGAGGGCTTGAAATACAATGTATTACTTAGCTGTTTGGTTTGAGTTTTGTAAAATGAACAGGTGGTTTACCTCTTTAAAATAAATAAGAGTTTTGCAAAAATGGCCTGAGGTGTCTTATTGTGATTAAAATGTGTCCAATTCCACAAGAAAAACCTGAGAGGCGTTAGAAAACTAAAGCTCTTTGAATGTGTCCCAAACTTTCTGCTGTACCCTGCTGTCTTTCATAACAGGAGTCAACACTTACTACAATCGCTACAAGAAGCTGAAGCCTTCCTGCACGACAAGATCACCTCTCCTCATCGAATACATCAATGAGACTCTCTTTTGGGAATAATCTTTCTTTCCAATAACTACAGGATTTTTTTTTCCCTGTGCCTGCAGCACTGGGTAAGTTAATGATTCTGTTTCATAACTTTGCTCAAAAGGACCCTGGACTCGCTTTTTGTAATCCACTGTGAACTGAGTATAGGCTCATATTTTGTTACAAACAGCCTATGTAGAGACTACACGTTTATTTTTAATAGTCAAATAAGTTGTTAATAAGCTATTTTTTCACGATGTTTGCAGCCATTTTCAGATACATATATATGTTTGTTGGCACAATTTGCGATGTCCCGTGACCTGACTATGCTTTATTTATGGGTGCCCAGGGGTTTTAAACTTCTTTTTTTTTAATGATATGCTATTACTACTGCTTATGTTTTAGGGGGAATTCTTTGTTTTTTTTGTGTTTGCTTGTATTATAGGTAGATGGGCAGTGGTGTTTTGACTGCGCTCCTTGCTGGTATAAGTGTCATGGATTCAATATGGGAAGGGAACTGGGTTGCAAAGGATACCCAACTGGGGATCCTTCTCTTCCTAATGGGTTATCTTATGGAGGGGGGGGGTTCTGTTACTTTGGGTGTTTGGGGTTGGGGGGATTTGGGTTGTGCCCTCTTGAGGAGTTGGGTTATGGCCTGCACTACTGTCTTTCACATTCTCTCTTTCTGCTCTCTGCTAGCTGCTGGTATATACACTTTATTCACGCAAACCACTATCTGCTTTATCCTGGCATTGGTTTTGATTTTTGATACCTATGACTAATATCTCTATTTTATCATGGAACGTAAATGGCATGAATACTCCCTCAAAACGCACTAGCTGTTTGGATTTGCTCTGTAGAAAAAAGATAGATAGATTCAACCCTTTGGCTAGGGAATTTACTTTTTTTTCAGGTAAGCATAAATCATACTCCAGAATTGACTTCATTTTTGCTTCCCAGGCTCTTCTTCCCTCAATATGCACTGCTGAGCTATTGTCTATGTCATTATCTGATCATCATGCACATTTTTGTAAAATCATACTGGCCAATAGACCTAAGTGTGCCCCCCGCTGGTGTTTCAATTCCACGCTGCTACAAAATTAATTGTTCCGAACACAATTTCAATCTAAGTTGGAGGAGTTCCTTAATTTCAATCGGGGCTCAGTTGATGACCCCCACATTTTATGGGATGCGGTTAAGGGCTTTATTAAGGATAATTCCACCATATTTGCGTCTCAATTACATAAGTCTCGTCTCAGCAAAATTACTTAATTAGAATCCAAATTAGCTTTTTTAGAACATACCCAACAACTAACCTTTTCTGATTCTATTGGCTTGGAAGTTAATCTGCTTAGAAAAGACCTAAATGTACTACTTAGACATCATGCCGAATTTCTCATATATAGGTCTAAACAAAACTATTCCTTCAATGGCAGTCGACCTAGCCACCTGTTGGCTTTGAAACTCCGCAACAATGAACGTTTTGAAGATATCCCTGCTGTCAAATCTTCACAGGGGGCATTATTGACATATCCTATGCAGATAAACTCTTCATTTCGTTTATTCTACTCAAAAGTATACAGTTCTGACATTAGACATGATCGACAGCACTATATGAATTTCCTACAAACTCTTCAACTGGCTTGTCTCTCACCTACAGAATCAGATATGCTTGGGGCTCCTATATCCTTAGCTGAGCTGCGGGAGGCACTACAAGACATGAAGAAGGGTAAATTCCCTGGCATTGATGGTCTCCCTCCTGAACTTTATTTGACTTTTTGGCCCCAACTAGGCCCCTTGTTGCTCGATATGATACACTCTACTATTGACAAGGGTTCATTTCGGAGAGCTATTAATAGCACAGTTATATCTCTTTAGCTGGAAAAGGACAAAGATCCCACTTCCTGTGCGAACTATCGACCTCTATCACTGATTGGCTGGGACATCAAGCTGTATGCTAAACTGCTGTCCCGTCGTCTCGAGGCCTGTATGACCAAACTAGTACATCACGATCAGACAGGCTTTATTAGAACATTCGCCGTCTCCTACATATTATACATGCTGCTGCTGACATTGCTTCCCCATGTGCAGTTCTCTCATTAGACACTGAGAAGGCATTTGATAGACTCGAATGGGATTATTTGTGATCAGTTCTGGACTATATGGGTTTGGGTTCCGGGTTTATTGATATGGTTAAGCTTTTATATGCCAGTCCCTCCGCAATGGCCTTGACAGGCCAATCGTGTTCTCCCCAGTTTGCTATCTCTAGGGGCACTCGTCATGGTTGTCCACTCTCTCCCTTGTTTGCCCTATCTCTTGAACCTCTAGCTCAGGCAGTCTGTCAATCGACTGATGTTGGAAAACATGGATCGAGAATTGATTAGCAGTTTGCTACGCATGTGGACTGGCAGAGCTATACTGGTGTTCTTTTCTGAAAAGAGACTAATATTGCAGATAGCAGACTGTTTGGTTCAAATTGCATGTACTGCTAACAATTGATAGAGACATTGCGTCTACAAGCTTCTTGCCCAACATTGACCGCAAGCTAACAAGATAACAATGCTGTGGACCAGAAGGGGTCAGGCTCTAAGACTTTTGGAATGCAAAGCATAAAGGAGCTAAAAGGCTCCCAGGGACTGGCGTTGGACCCAAAGGTTCTCAGGGAGAATAAGAAATAACGCCACTGGACTCAAAGGGTCTCAAGCAAAACGGAGAGATATGAACAAGGAAGATGACAAAAACTAGATGTATGGACCTTTTGGGACACCACCAGGGGTCTGAAGAATGCACTGAGTTCAGAAGGTGTCACACAAGACTACACACACAGACACATACACACATACACACTAAATTAAATACATATAGTATATGGTAACAGAATAATGTGTTGTACCTTTGCTATTGGTTAAATGTCAGAGAAAGGGGAGGTGGACCATCTATACAGAAGGGTATTTAATGTCATGCAAAAATTGTAAGGACAAGTATTCTGTTTGTCCTGTACCTGGGACCAGACTCCCTGCATATTTCAATAAACCTAACAACTGATTGAAGAAAAGGACTCTGTGCATTTTCTTGATTCTACTTACTCACCATCCTTTTTTTTAAAGTTACATCAACTGACTACCCCGATTTCTGTCAATAATACCCAACATCACATATCGCTGTATGTAGATGATATATTGTTATACGTAGACAATGTTTCCCAATCCCTACCTCATCTGCTGACTATTTTTGATGATTTCAGTGCAATGTCAGGATACAAAGTTAACTGGTCTAAATCTGCATTGCTACCCTTAAATTCTGCAATGACAAGAACCAACACACCCTTGACAGTGCTGCTGGTTAAACACTTCAAATATCTGGGTGTTGAGAATTATCCTTCTTTACATAATACCACAGTAAATAACTTTAGTAAAGTCTTTAAGCAGGTGAATACAGATTTGAACAGGTGGATACACTTTCCAAATTCTCTTCAGGCTCCTATTTCCATTGTAAAAATGAACATGCTTCCTCACATTAATTTTTATGGCTCAATGATTCCTTTATCTCCCCCATCAGGGTATTGGGATAGACTGCATACAGGAATCTTCAAGTTTATATGGAAAGAGAAACAACCATAAATCTAATTTTCCACTTTGCTGCGTGAAAAATCCATGGGGGTTTGGCTCGCCCGAATTTTAAATTTTATTTCTACTCATTTATTCTATGCCCAATCTCTGTTTGGCTTGCTCCTGATACTCCTGTATCTTGGTGTACTCTTGAGGAAGACATAATCTCCCCTTATAGACTCCAAGATTTAAGCTACTCCAATGTCCTCCTCAGACAGTGTAAATTGCGCTTTGGCCCTATAATTTCTCATTTAATTGCTACGTGGCGTCTGGTAGAGAAGCTTACAAATTCCCAAACTAAATGGCATTCACATTCACCTATCTTCCATAACTACAAACTCCTCACAGGCAATTCTCCTTTTTCTTTTTCACATTGGAGTAATAATGGTATACATAATTTTGCGGATATTTTTAGTGACAATGGTCTGCATACGTTCCATGTTTTGTAACTTCACCATAAACTGCCAGGATCTTCTTTCTTTTTCTATTTACATCTCCGTTCTGCAATGCGTGCCTATGGTGTTCCCTGGGGAGCACAGCTGCCTATACACCCACTTCACAATTTATTAGATAAACAGGGCAAAACAAAACGGTTGGCTTCAGCCATTTACATCTCTCTTTTAAATACCTCATAAACCTTTAGCACTTTTTACTGTATGGAATAGAGATCTGAATTTTGGAGATAATGAGATTTGCTGGAACAACTCTCTGGGACAACATAAATCTGGCTTCCAGGAACCCTAATCATCAAATGATTCATTTCAGTTTTTTTCACATGGTATATTTAACCCCTCGCAGACGTTTTCAAATGCGACTTACCCCCAGCCCTTTGTGCATGCTTTGCCCCCAGGGTGGTATGGGTACTTTTTTACATATGTTTTGGGAGTGTCCAGATATGGCTCACTTTTGGGCCAGAGTATCCTCATCCTTATCCACTATGCTGGCTCCTCACTTTCCTTGACATTATCCATATGGAACTGTCTACTGCCCGAATCCATGGTGCCGGGGGGGGGGACTGTGGAGGCATGGAGTGCAGCTGTGACCATTGTCAGGTCATTATTATAAGATCCAATGGGATGAAATCCATAGAGGAAAAGGGGGGGGGGGGGGGGGGGGGGGGGGGGGGGGGGTGTTTGGGTTTTTATATTATGTTGTGTTATGTATTGTTCCATGTTGTTCTTTTCTCTTTAAATAAATAAAAAACCATTTGTTAAAATAAAAAGGAGAAACAACATTAGTTATAAACGTTTAGTCTTTGGGTTTTTCATTACATAAGCAACTGGCCAATCAGGATGAAACAAACCAGACCGCAGGCGATAATCTTCAGGGGTTTGTGGTTTTAGGTCTATCAAGAGATATCCATAAGGGACTTTTGTTGCGTCTTCAAAAGCTTCTAAAAAAAACGTATATATTTCTAGGATACATCTGTAGGGCTAATGTGTTAATGTGAAGTTTGTCTCTGGGGATTTTAATAAGAATAATGTAGTTAGTATTTAAGTTTATAGTGGAAATCATTTTTCCTTGAAAAATTTCTATGATGAGTATATTTTGTAAAGGCTTTTTGTATTTCTTCATTATCGCTAGCTGACTCCATTAAATCGTCTATAATGATTAAATTTACTTTGCTAGATGGCAATAATGTATCGTCACACAAAGAGGGCGGTGTTCCTTCAACAAATTTTAAATTTGTAAATCTACTCAGCAGATCATCGTATAGCGGTTGCCAGCAGCTATAACAGTGTACAATGTTTTCAGGTACTTGGGACAGTATCTGAGGAGCATTTTCTAAAAGTGTTTTCACAAAATATCTTTTCCCTGAACTAGAAGGTCCAGATATTATAGCTGCAAAGGAGGTTGTTAGTCGCACATCAAAACCCATATCAGTATCCATAAGGTAAAGTAGTGCAACCAGGCAGCAACACCCTCTTATTGTACACGATCTGCAGGTTTTTTTTTTTTATTTTTCCTTTAGGGAGTTGGTCACTGGCTAAAACCGTAAAAAAATCTTCCCAGTAAAATGATTGTTAGCCATTAGGGATGCCGGTTGTAAGGTATTCATTTTAAATCCTCAAAAGGTGTTTTCAGCATGCTTCTCAGTAATCAAAGAGCACTGCTTGTTGTTGTGATACCTCTGTAACGTTCTCAAACACTGCATATACTATCAAATTCATTGTGTTGAGGAGTGCCGATTCCTGGTCCAGAGTTAGATCAAAAGCATAGTGTATAAACCCTGAGGATAATCAATGAGATCAATAATTAAAGGTTTGTCTTTGAGATGTCTACCAGTAGTTTGAATTAAACTGTAATATTCATGAACAGGGTTGTTTTCTACAGTATATGTAGGTTGAAAAGGTTTTGAGGGTATTTGTTCATAAATTATTAAGTCTTTAACACTCTCATAATAGCCAGTGGGTATGGCCAAATGATGCATAACTTGAAGTCAAGTTATGAATATAAAATGTGTTGTCTGAGTGTTCTATGTTATCCCAAGTATGGGGGTTTTGAATCTCTGCTAAGCCCATTTTCCCGGTAGATTCAGGGGTTTAGAAACCTTGATAGTAAAATCAGCTATAGTGTTTTCAGGGAATACATCCCTCGAAGAGTTGATAGGGAGAGTCACATAAAAAAGAGTTTTGGTCCATCTTGAATAAGCTTTTTTTGGATAATGTCTCTTTAAACAATACTAACTCTTAATATCTACCACTTGTTGAGCATCAACCCAGCTGTTAAATTTCTTCGGCCACCTGAGCCATTTTATAAGATGATACTTTTTACCGTTTTCTTTTTTCGACGCCATAATCTTCTCAACCCTAAACATTCTATCAGGCTTTGCAGTTATCTTCTGCAGTTCGGGTTTGTAAAAGGTCCCTGTTATTTCTTTGCCATCACAGTCCTTCAGTTTATACACTGGAGGGGCTCTTGGAAGACAATCGGCAATAGTAAAAATTTTGCCTGTGAAAGTCTGTTCATAACCCTTTATAAAGGGGGCTCTTAGCTTTGATACTCTGACATTATCCCCTATCCTAAACCTAAATGTAGGAGCTTTGATAGGAACCTCCATAGAGTATAAGTTTTTAAACACTTTGAATGAATTGTCTTCATTAACCTGTGAGGGGGGCATTTTAATACTGTGATGGTATGAGTTATTATAAGCCTGGACCATTTCTTGTAGTTTATCTGTATATTTACGGGTGTTGAAGGCTGTAAAATATTTCCACATTTTTGTTTTAAGAGTCCTATTAAACCTTTCGACAACAGAGGCTTTTAATTCACTACCCGTTGTAAAATGATTGTATTTTTTTTAGCAAGTTTTGAAATTCTCTGTGTGGAAGGGGTGTGGGTAATTCACTGACCAGGAGACAGACAGGTGTACTTGAAAACACCACACAGGTGCCCAGTTTTATTTTTAGACAGTTCTTATTTTTCACCGGCAGAGGGCACTGTTGTCCGTGGGCTGCCTATCAACGATGATAGACAGCACCACGGTAATACCAAAGTTGGTAAATGAATTCACAGCAGGCGCACTTGCAGGTGCTCAAAGAAATAATCACGAAAACAGAAGGCGAAAAGAACAAGGAAAAATAACACAATAATAAAACTACAAATAAAAGGTGCTGCACTCGGCAGCGTTATCCCAGTCGCCGCTACCCGCACGACCCGGATCATTTCCTACTCTGGCGGCTCCCTGCCTGCTCTAAACAATACTTCGGGGTCTGCCCAAGGGTTCCCCGCTGTCACTCTCTGCCTTGTTCGTTGCCGTGTTTCTCCCAGCTGGTTTCTCGGTCCTCGACCAGCGCTTTACACACAGCGTATCTAATAGGGCAGACCTGAGGAAACAACTGAGCATTAATTTATACTAACAATCTCCCAAGATCGCCTCTCAGCCATTCAGAGAGGGGGAAAGTCCACACACCCACTTTCCCACCTCCCCGTGTCACTGCCATGACTCACAGGCGGTTGTTGGACGACTGCTGCCCTCTTCCTGCATGTGAACACGCCAGCAGAGTCACACAGATCTCTCCCTGTTACACTCTGTTTGGAAATTCTTTCCCTTGATCAGTTTGCAGTTTTTTAGGCACCTGTCCTTGACCCAATATCTTCTTGAAAGCATTTGTTACAGGAATAACGTTTTATTTTTCAATGGCAGGACCCAGGAGAATTTGGACAAAATATCAACACATGTTAACATAAATTTGTAGGATTTTCTTTTGACAAACTAGTCATATCCACTAAATCAGCTTGCCACTGTAATCAATATCAGAAGCATAAACTCTATTTCTTTTAAAGTTGATTCTGGAGGGTTTGTGCAAGGTATATGTATCTTGTTCGGATAACCATGATGTTAACAGGGGCCCTTCCACCTTAAAACCGCCATTACCCAGGGCCCTTTGAAGGGCTTGAGGTCCCCCAAAACTCCCAGGACTTGAAGGATCATAATATTTTTTTTTCATGAGATTATGAGCCATTCCCTCAGAAAAAGTATAACAAATGCAATGTGTAATCTGTTCAAAATGTTTTTATACACAGTTTATCAATCAACACAGAACTCTTTACAAGTTTTATAAAGTTCATACATAAAAGGGGGTTTACAGTCATTAAACATGATACAGTGTCTTGTACAATCTGTGGTATATCGGGCTGTAAACCACAGTCAATCTGGTAAAGACATACTTCAGATACATAGACATACAAAACAATTATATGCACACACTTATAGGATTCTATTTCATTAAACATTTGAGGAATCATTCTCTTTAGGAACTCATTTAAGGTATTATTACATAGCACAGATTTTGAAAGCATTACAATCCATTCTTCAGCATCAACAATGTCATGTATTAACTCTGTAACTCTTTTTAGGTTGTTGTACATCTTTACATTTACTGTCACTAGTTAATGATGCACATTGCTTGTGTAAAAGTAAGCATCATTTGTAAGCCAATGAAAGGCTGATTTCAGTCAGTGATTTGCTTCCTGTTTTACCCGGAAGTGATTGGATCACCACAGTATAAACTTATCTTTGGATGCTATATTTAAATAAAAACAAGCATGACCTCATTCTCTTTATATTGGATTCAGACTCATCTCACAATGAAGTAACCACTGAGCCCTTGCTTGAATGGGGCTCCGTTCGAAGCACTGTAAGCTCTCTGTGTTACAGAGAAGACCAACTGCAGCTCTCTGTGTTACAAAGACCAACTGCAGCTCTCTGTGTTACAGAGCAGATCAATTGCAGCTCTCTGTGTTACAGAGAAGACCAACTGCAGCTCTCTATGTTACAGAGAAGACCAGCTGCAGCTCTTTGTGTTACAGAGCAGATGAACTGCAGCTCTCTGTGTTACATTGAAGACCAACTGCAGCTCTCTGTGTTACAGAGCAGATCAACTGCAGCTCTCTGTGTTACAAAGACCAACTGCAGTCTCTGTGTTACAGAGCAGATCAATTGCAGCTCTCTGTGTTACAGAGAAGACCAACTGCAGCTCTCTGTGTTACAGAGAAGACCAACTGCAGCTCTTTGTGTTACAGAGCAGATCAACTGCAGCTCTCTGTGTTACATTGAAGACCAACTGCAGCTCTCTGTGTTACAGAGCAGATCAACTGCAGCTCTCTGTGTTACAGAGAAGACCAACTGCAGCTCTCTATGCTACAGAAAAGACCAGCTGCAACTCTCTGTGTTACAGAGCAGATCAATTGCAGCTCTCTGTGCTACAGAGAAGATCAACTGCAGCTCTCTGTGCTACAGAGATCAACTGCTGCTCTCTGTGTTACAGAGCAGATCAACTGCAGCTCTGTGTTACAGAGCAGATCAACTGCAGCTCTCTATGCTACAGAGCAGATCAATTGCAGCTCTCTGTGTTACAGAGCAGAGCAACTGCAGCTCTGTGTTACAGAGCAGATCAACTGCAGCTCTCTCTGTTACAGAGCAGATCAACTGCAGCTCTCTCTGTTACAGAGCAGATCAACTGCATTCCAACTGTGTTTTTCAACAACGACCACATCTCCAGAATAAATATTACCTTTCAAAGACTTTAAGATTCTAGTAAAATACTGTGTTTGTACAGAAAATATCTACATGCAAACTGAAGGAAAAAAGTGAAACACTTTGTTAAGATTAAAAATACAAACAATTCTACTTTGATGAACAATTGAAAGAAGCTAAGACTTTAACTGACCTGATGATATTGTGTGCATTTGAAAACAACAACTATGAACATCAGAACCATTTAAACACCGAAGGAATGGATCTACAAGTTGCGAAGTAACTCTAGAATACAGCTTAATACTAAAGGCAATTGAAACTGCTTCTAAACTGAACTTGAAATAAAAAAGCAGCCTTCATTCCAACCAACACAACAGATGCTGCTTAACACAGTCTCTGTGTGTAATGTGTGTGAATCCTGCGTGCTTATGAAAATGTGTGTTTAAAAGTTTTACTCCTGTTTGTGTCTATACTTAATTCTGGTACCATGATTTTTATATTATTCTTACTTTTGTGAACCTTAATAAACTGAATCATTTGTATGTGTTGAGTTTCTTTTTACCTGTTACTAAAGTAAGCATGTATGATTGATTTGGGATCCTTAGACCTATATATTTATGAACTTTTAATGCTAGTTTATTGACTTTGTTATTTGACTGGCTAACCTCTCTTGATATTGCAACTGGGAAATGGAAGCATAATGACACCACAGAACTCTAATAGCGGTGTTATTAATGTGCAAGAATCAACTGGACTGGTGGACTGCATAAGAAAACATAAAATGATCAGTTCTGCCATCTACTGGTCACTTTTATTAACTGTGATCCAAACAAAATCCAGAATCATCCATCATCATTAACTGCTTAATCCTTTACAGGGTCGCGGTGAGCCGGAGCCTAACCCAGCAGACACAGGGCGCAAGGCGGGACTACACCCTGGACGGGATGCCAGTCCATTGCAGGGCACAACACACTGCAATTTAGAATGACCAATCAACCTGAACAGCATGTCTTTGGACTGTGGGAGGAAACCGGAGTACCAGGAGAAAACCCACGCAGACACGGGGAGAGCATGCAAACTCCACACAGACAAACCCCTAGGCCGGAATTGAACCCAGGCGCTGTGAGGCAGCAGTGCTAACCACCACGCCACCGTGCTGCCCAAATTTGTGTATAAACTGGTTTTCTATCCTTAATGTGTTTGAAATCATTTTTAAACATACTTTCAATTAAATGTATTTTTGTTGCCTCTACTAGTTTTATTCTGCTGGTATCATTTAAACACTGAGGGAGACCTCAATTACATCACACAATGTTTTTAGTATTGCTGCGTGAAAGAAACACATTTTTATAGGAGCACCTGGAGCTCCAGTATTGTGATGCCGTGCAGATGCATGTTATAGACCCAATGCATAATCTGTTTCTAGGACCTGCAAAACGTGTCATTGAAATGTGCAGGGAACGAGGGATTCTCACACATCAAGAAATGAAAAGGATTCAGAGAATTGATGACTTTGAAGTGCTCAGTGATTTAGGCAGAATACCCAATACAATGAGAGCAGGGTTTGCTAGCTTTACTGCAGATCAGTGGTCAGACTGGACTCTTTATTTTTCCATTGGTGGATGTGTGGAAACTCTTTGTGAAAGCTTATTATTTGTTATATTCATATATTATAACAAGCACAACGCTTGCTGAGGCAGGCATGGATTGTTACAGGAGAGGTCTGTGTATAAATAATAAAGCCATTGCTGTATTTCACTACCTGTAATACCCATTGTAAACAGCAGAGGGCACCAGCAACCACTTGTCAGCGCCGCATTTGCACTCCATCTAAAATTCTTGGTTTCAATTTTCCTCACGACTCGGTTTTCATAACAAATCCATTTTGTGCATAAATTAAACACAGCAGTGTTGTTTCTTGTTGCATCTAAAGCAATAACCAGACTTTTATGTCTTCTAAAAAAACAAGGTTAAACAGCATAATAGGGAGTTAGCGATGTGTATATTTTATAGCTGGCTGTGTATTTTCTCTAGAGCCCCTTTGTGGGGACATTGTAGCAAGAAAACCAAGGTAGTGTGAATCATTTGAAACTGTGTTTTCCTTTACTCTGACATGCACTGTTCCAACCTGTGTAACTAAAAAGAGAACTTTAAAGCAGCCTTCCTGCATATTGGTTCTTTCATAACACAACCTCATACTCGCGTAACAGGACGGACATGTTCAAATGCATTCATAGAAATGTGTACTGCACTCTTCATTTCTCATCTCATTGTGTTACGAGATGCTAGAACATGGATATTAAATACACAGAGAAGCTAACGATTCATTATTTGATTTAGCGCATGAATGAGCCCCTGCCTGGTGTCAATTTGCAGTAAGTGCACTGTTGATCAGAACTGTAATCCTTCAGTTTAGTTTGTGTCCTACACTTGAAACTTACTTGACTACGTACAGGCACATAAATATGTGATTTCCAATTAATACAACGCTGATATTATAGAGATTAAAAAAGTGATGATGCCATTTGATTGTTCATTTAACTGAACGGACAAGCATCCTTTAATTATTGGAATAACTTGTTTAATTTAAAAATATCAAAATATCACACAAAATTAAAACATGTACTGATCAATCATGCTCTAATTTAACATTTTAAAATAAAATAGAAAAAAGTTTATGCACCAAAGTGGCGATGTTGATTTTTTTTTTAAAGTCGCCTTGGATTTTCATATTACACTGCACTGTTATGAGTTATATATCGTATTTGGAGAAGAAGAAGTGTCAATCATTTTGTTTAGAGGTTGGTTTGGAGGATCTGGGTGTAATCTTTGACCCATATCTCTCATTTGAACCTCATGTTAGAAAGGGAACCAAAGTATCCTTTTTTCATTTAAGAAATATTGCTAAGCTAAGGTACTTTCTCTCCAAGCAAGGTGCAGAGAGGTTGATGCATGCTTTTATAAGATCCAGACTAGATTACTGCAATGCTCTGTTCTCTGGTATTCCCAGATCAATCTGATCTCAACTGCAGCTTGTGCAGAGCGCTGCTGCCACGGTCTTAACAAGAAGTACGAGCTATGATCACATGACCCTGGTACTGGCAGCCCTACACTGTCTCTCTGTAAAGTTTAGGGTTGATTTTAAGGTTATGTATAGTTTTGCATTTTTATATTTATTGTTGAGTGTTTTTTGTGCTCACCAAACAATTGCTGTTTTGTTCTGTTGTGAAGAGCCCTGTGACAATTTATTGTGAAAGCGCTATATTAAATAAAGCTTGATTGATTGATAAATAATCTGATCAACATCGCACTATCCATGGTACAGAGAAAGGTGGCGGCGCCTCCTGACTGTTCGATTTGTCTGTGACTTTCACTATGACTGTCAGTGTGTCTCACTGCGACTGTCAGTGTCAGTGTCAGAGTCAATGAGGCAGGCTTGGAGCACACAGCATATTACCTATCGCCTCTCCAGCAAAAATACTCAGCTGAGTGGCTCAAGAGCAATGCATATTAATATTGATGACATGCCCCTAAGTATAACAACTCGTTTCACACTAACAAAGACACACTTGTAGCTGTGTTTCTGGAGTTCATTTACTTAGTTTAATTCCATTCCATTCACATTTTGAACTGATATTTCACAAATAACATAAATAATCATCATCATCATCATCATCATCATCATCCGCTTTCCCTCTGGATATGGAGGTTTAGGCGGGTGGTCGTGGGTACGCTGCAGAATGCTAGGGGGCATTCCTCTAGGTCACTGTATGCCTATAAGTGGAACTGTTTTCAAGATTGGTGCCGTACTAACAGTCATGATCCAATCTCCTGTCCCATGCCCGCCACCTTGCAGTTTCTGCAAGATCTGCTTGAGGCTGGTAGATCATCTTCCACACTGTAGGTTTACCTAAAGGATATTTCTGCTTGTCATGCCCCTGTTGACTCAGTGTCCCCGGGCACACATTTTTTGGCTACTCAGTTTCTCCGAGGTGCTCAGCGACTGCGTCCTCCTAGGAGGGCCACTCTCCCCAAATGCAGCCTTGAGATTGTACTGGAGACTCTCACTCAGGCCCCATTTGAGCCTATATACTCCATCGAGTTGAAGCACCTGTTCATGAAGACAGCCTTCCTCTTGGCTATCACCTCCGCAAAGCAGGTTAGTGAGCTGCAGGCACTGTCTGTGCATAGCTCCTGTATGTGTATTTGGGATGATGGTAGTAGAGTGTCACTGCGTGCAAACCCTGCTTTTCTCCCCAAAGCATGAAACTTTTCTCCTCTTCCACGTGAATCAGTCTGTGGAACTGGAGTCCTTCCATCCTCCTCTGTTTGCAATGGAAGAGAGGATAAAAAGTTAAACCTTCTCTGCCCAGTTCGGGTATTGAGATGTTATGCGGATAGGACAAGAGCGCTGCGTCAGTCTGACCAACTCTTCGTCTGCCATGGAACACGAACCCTGGGAATGGGCGGGTAGCTGCACATTCCACGAGAGGTGTGGCTACGTCATGGACCATCTTCTGAGGTGCCTCCATGGCTGAAATTTGCGATGTGGCTAGCTGGGCTACCCCGCATACCTTTGCCAGATTCTACCACCTGAATATGGCAGATCCCTCATTGCCCTCTGTGGGCACTAGGGTCCTCGAGGTTGCACGCTCACGCCGCTGACCTTGGTCAGGCAGGACTTAGCGTCCCTCATATGCTGTCGTTCTCTCTTCCCTCATGAAGGCTCCGGTACACATTTACCATAACGATATTTGGTGGCCATCTTCGAATTGAAAGGGAACGCTAGTTTACCTACTGTAAACCTGGTTCCCTGAAAGAGAAGATGGCCACCAACCGCGAGGTCGCTTCAGTCGACATCACGGTTTTGTCTTGAAAGAGAATGAATCTCCCCTGCGTGACAGTTAAGTACCCTCGGGAGGTGGGACTGAGGGGGTCACTGAGGGGAGGGGGCCTATCAGCAGCTTTGATAGAAAGAGCTCAGTGACACCTACCAATAGGCAGGAGTGTATCCCATAACGATGTTTTGGTGGCCATCTTCTCTTTCAGGGAACCAGGTTTACGGCAGGTAAACTAATGATTTATGCCCAAGACATCCATGCAGAAAAGCAAACAGTGCACCATACGCAACAAAATCATCTGTTATCTAAATAATTTAAAATCTTCAATATTTTACAAAAAACATGTTACCATTTTTCCATTCAGATAAAATACCCCTGCCTTCCACTACTCTGAAAATGGGCTCTAAAGCAAATACAGAACCAGACACGTAGATTTTCTTTAAAACATTGCTGTTGCAGTTTAGGGTCGTAGTGTAGTCTAATGTATGGCACTGTACTGTAATGATATGATAGGTTATTTCTCATATCTAATACTGGTCCACTGTTTTCAGCCAGCCCTCGTCATCATGAGTGTGTGGTAGCAGCTGTACGCTTAGGTGTCACTCTGGGTTCATGCCAACCCTAAATAATAATAATAATAATAATAATAATAATAATAATAATAATTGTTAAAAAGTCTTTGATTTTTCAGCTAAATGCTGCCATCTAGTGTTCATCAATGTTATATTGTTCTCTTTGTACACATCATCTTAGTGAGACACTTTCCAGAGGAGTCAGCTTAGACAGTCGTTTTTTTTGTATTGTCATAGCCAGCTGTGAATAAGTGAGTAAACTAATCATCTGACTGGGATACCTATCCTTGGGCATCTGTTCAACTTCACCAAATGGACTAGTCTAGCCTAAAGAGGTCCCTGCCCTCTGTCACATGGTCCTTCGAGCCAGATCTTACCAAACAGACTGACCAAAGGATAAAATGGATAAGAAGCAACATGTGTTGGACCTAATCCTATCCCCCACAGTGCCAGTACAGACAGCATGGATATCTCCAGTGCGGTGAAACCAGTTAACCCATTAACTACCAGCCTACCTTATCCTGCTGTGGCCACCACAACCATAGTGGACACCTCGATTGTCTGTGCAGTGATAACATCCCAACCACTTTTAGCTCAGAGATACCTGCATATTGAATTTTTCTTTTTTTAACAAATTCTGTGATGGAGTGCCCACCCTTTGTGTTATTTATGTATGTATATATTCATTTGTTGTTATTATTATTATTGTATTTATAAGAACATAAGAACATAAGAACATAAGAAAGTTTACAAATGAGAGGAGGCCATTCGGCCCATCTTGCTCGTTTGGTTGTTAGTAGCTTATTGATCCCAAAATCTCATCAAGCAGCTTCTGAAGGATCCCAGGGTGTCAGCTTCAACAACATTACTGGGGAGTTGATTCCAGACCCTCACAATTCTCTGTGTAAAAAAGTGTCTCCTATTTTCTGTTCTGAATGCCCCTTTTTCTAAACTCCATTTGTGACCCCTGGTCCTTGTTTCTTTTTTCATGCTGAAAAAGTCCCTCGGGTCGACACTGTCAATACCTTTTAGAATTTTGAATGCTTGAATTAGGTCGCCACGTAGTCTTCTTTGTTCAAGACTGAACAGATTCAATTCTTTTAGCCTGTCTGCATATGACATGCCTTTTAAGCCCGGAATAATTCTGGTCGCTCTTCTTTGCACTCTTTCTAGAGCAGCAATATCTTTTTTATAGCGAGGTGACCAGAACTGAACACAATATTCAAGATGAGGTCTTACTAGTGCATTGTACAGTTTTAACATTACTTCCCTTGATTTAAATTCAACACTTTTCACAATGTATCCGAGGATCTTGTTAGCCTTTTTTATAGCTTCCCCACATTGTCTAGATGAAGACATTTCTGAGTCAACAAAAACTCATAGGTCTTTATCATAGATTCCTTCTCCAATTTCAATATCTCCCATATGATATTTATAATGTACATTTTTATTTCCTGCGTGCAGTACCTTACACTTTTCTCTATTAAATGTCATTTGCCATGTGTCTGCCCAGTTCTGAATCTTGTCTAGATCATTTTGAATGACCTTTGCTGCTGCAACAGTGTTTGCCACTCCTCCTACCTTTGTGTCGTCTGCAAATTTAACAAGTTTGCTTACTATACCAGAATCTAAATCATTAATGTAGATTAGGAATAGCAGAGGACCCAATACTGATCCCTGTGGTACACCGCTGGTTACCACACTCCATTCTGAGGTTTTTCCTCTAATCAGTACTTTCTGTTTTCTACATGTTAACCACTCCCTAATCCATGTACATGTGTTTCCTTGAATCCCAACTGCGTTCAGTTTGAGAATTAATCTTTTGTGCGGGACTTTGTCAAAAGCTTTCTGGAAATCTAAATAAACCATGTCATATGCTTTGCAATTATTCATTATCGATGTTGCATCCTCAAAAAAATTAAGCAAGTTAGTTAGACATGATCTCCCTTTCCTAAAACCATGTTGACTGTCTCCCAGGACCCTGTTACAATATAGGTAATTTTCCATTTTGGATCTTATTATAGTTTTCATAAGTTTGCATATAATAGAAGTCAGGCTTACTGGTCTGTAGTTACCTGGTTCAGTTTTGTTTCCCTTTTTGTGGATCGGTATTACGTTTGCAATTTTCCAGTCTGTCGGTACCACCCCTGTGTCAAGAGACTGCTGCATGATCTTGGTTAGCGGTTTGTAAATTACTTCTTTCATTTCTTTGAGTACTACTGGGAGGATCTCATCCGGCCCAGGGGATTTGTTTATTTTAAGAGCTCCTAGTCCCTTTAACACTTCTGCCTCAGTTATGCTAAAGTTATTTAAAACTGGATAGGAACTGGATGACATGTGGGGCATGTTGTCTGTATCTTCCTCTGTAAAAACTTGTGAAAAGTAATCATTTAATATATTTGCTATTTTTTTTTCTTCATCTACGATTTTGCCATTTGTATCTCTTAAACATTTAATCTCCTCTTTGAATGTTCTCTTGCTGTTGTAATATTGGAAAAACATTTTGTAATTGGTTTTAGCTCCCTTAGCAATGTTTATTTCTATTTCTCTCTTGGCCTTTCTAACTTCCTTTTTGACTTGCGTTTGCAGTTCTGTGTACTCTTTCTGCGTACTTTCTTTTTGGTCCTTTTTTAATGCTCTGTAAAGTGCCTTTTTTCGCTGAATATTTTTTTTAATTGATCTATTAAACCATTTTGGCAATTTAGTTTTACATTTAGATTTGTCTACTTTAGGGATATAATTGTTTTGCGCCTCTAGTACTACATTTTTGAAGAACAACCATCCTTCTTCTGTGGGTGTTTTCTCTATTTTACTCCAATCTACTTCTGTTAGTCTCTGTTTCATACCTTCATAGTTTGCTTTTCTAAAATTGTAAACCTTAGCTTTAGTCATTACTTTTGGGGATTTAAAAAACACTTCAAATGAGACCATGTTGTGGTCTGAGTTTGCCAGTGGTTCTCTGACCTCTGTTTTAGTTATTCTATCTTCGTTATTTGAAAAGACTAAATCAAGGCATGCCTCCCCTCTAGTGGGTGCCTTGACAAATTGTGTTAGGAAGCAGTCATTTGTCATTTCCACCATTTCTATTTCATCCTTCGCGCTACCCACCGGGTTTTCCCATTTTATTTGGGGGAAGTTGAAATCCCCCATTAGTATGGCTTCTCCTTTGCTGCACACATTTCTAATGTCATTGTATAACAGATTATTGTGCTCACCGTCTGAATCTGGCGGTCTATAGCATGCTCCTATTATTATGCCTTTTGAATTTTTGTCTGTTATTCTGACCCATATTGATTCGGTTTTATTTTCTTTGTCCAGGTTTAACACCTGGGCTTCAAGACTGTTTCTTATGTATAGCGCTACCCCTCCTCCTCTTCTGTCCTGCCTGTCTTTCCTATACAGTGTATACCCACAAATATTATATTCGTCCCCATCACTCTCAGATAACCACGTTTCTGTAACACCTATCACATCATAGTTACCTGTTAGTGCAGTAGCTTCAAGTTCTAGAATTTTGTTTCTGATACTTCTAGCATTTAGATAAATACATTTAATGGTTGTCTTACCTGAGTTGTTGTTCTTGTTTTGATGCGGTCTCCCTTCTGTTTTTTTGTTGATTTCTCCCCCCTTCCTTTCTAGTTTAAATGCTTCCGAACCTGCTCGAGGATCTTTTCTCCGAGTAGACTAGTTCCCTTGTTATTTAAATGCAGTCCATCCCGTCTATACAGATAGTCCTCGTTGTAGAATGTGGTCCAATGATCAAGATAGGTGAAGCCTTCCCGTGTGCACCACGTCTTCAGCCATTCGTTTTGATTAATTATTTCCAGCTGTCCATATGGTCCTTTGCAAGGTGCGGGTAGTATACCAGAAAATACCACAGTTTTGGTTTTCTCTTTTAATTTCCTTCCTAGCTCTCTGAATTTGTTTTGCAGGGATTTTGGTCTGTCTCTTCCAATGTTGTTTGTACCGATGTGGACGACTACTATCGGGTCGTCTCCTGTTCGTTCTAGGAGCCTGTCCACGTTTTCAGTGATGTGCTTGACCGAGGCTCCCGGAAGGCAGCACACTGTTGTAGTAAGGGGGTCCAAACTGCGAATTGAACTTGCTGTGTTTCTCAATATGGAGTCCCCAACAATCATGACCTCCCTTCTTTTTGCTGTCTGGTCACCACTGTCAATAGGGTCCTGGATGTTGTTCCTTTCATTCTCTTGTTGTTGGTTCTGCTCATCAAAATTCTGAAGTGACTGAAATCTGTTGGTTGTTTTGAATTCTGGTGGTTGTGTTTGACGAAGTTTCTTTTTTTCCCTGCTTCTGCCTACCTTATGTGCAGGCGGTCGAGCACCGACTGTCTATTATTTATTGTTTGAGACTGGCTTCCCTAAATCCCCTTCCCTAGAACTCTTGTGGTAATCTGACTGGAGCCTTAATAAAGTAGTTTATGAATGGGTAATTAAGGCTCCAGGCACGAATATAAAAAACCCACTCTTGGCGGAGTGTGTCAGAGGAGAGACGTAAATCTGTGTGTAAAAGGAACTAAACAACTGCTACATATGCTGGTTTCGCAACCAGAATACTATTTGTTTATTTTTTGTTTGTTTGGCTCCTGTGCCCTTTTTGTTTAGTGATTTTGTATAAATATTTATTTTACGTATTATGTAATAAATGCGCCGAGAGCTCTTGCGTTTCAGTATTTGCCCCATCATACCTTGTTTTGACTTGCTTCCTGAACCTGACATCACCACCCACACGCCACACAAAGCCATCTGTGACAATTCCAACCACTGAATTTTCAAGCACTCCAGCAACATGCTGTTTTATATTACAGCCAGCGAGATCTGATAATCTCAATCTTGTCTCTCGCCAGAATCCTTGTTGGTAAATTCTGTGCAAAATTAATCACGGTCCTGAACAATACCATAAACCTGGAGGAATGCAAAAACAGTTCTGGGAATTTCTTTTGGTCAGCTGTGCAATTCCTTACAGCCATTCTGGGTTGGCCAGCAAATATCAAAGTCCTGTGGATCTTACTGAACAATAGACGTGTCCATGTCTCTTTTTAGGTCTTCATTACCCTGACTGTTTTGCATGCTTTTCATTGTCTTTACTCACCCCTTGATAACAGTTACTTTTTATCTGACAGATATATTGACTACATTTCAAAATGTGTCTATGGTTTCATCTTGATTGGGGGTCCTCTGTTCCTTTGTTTGATATGTGTGGAGCGCTACTTGGCTGTGGTGCATCCAGTCACCTTCCTGAGGTTCAAGTCTATTATGCATAGTGTGGTCTGCTCCACTATGGCTTGGGTTGTTATTGTTGCCTTTTTCCTCATGTCAAGTTTTAATGAGTTTCATGAAACTGCTCGTACCAAATAAAAAGCTGACTAGGTGAATGGCAATGAGTCTCCTGCAGCTGTTTTATTTATTTGAATTCTGTTTGGTTGAAATGATATTCTGTAATTTGTGTCCCACTACTGAATGACTATTATTTTTTTGTTTATTAGACTAAGAGCTCTATTAAATATGTAAGAATGGTACAGAGCCATCAATGAAGGTGGTCAAAGCTGCTAAAGAGGCAGTCCGTGGTTTGTGAATATAAAACGGAGCCTCTGCTTATCTTACCACCTTCAAACCAATGGTTTGGTGGAAAGAATGAATGGTACCATACAGAGGTAAGAGTGATTTAACTGTAATTTTGACGCATGATGTTGAGCATACACAACATCAGTAATCCCACAACTTCCACCACCAGTTTGTGATTAGCATTCCATAAGAATAAGCATTGTTTTCATTTGATAAGAGCAACTTTAACTAAAATATCCTCATCTACAGTTCAATAATCACAATATAGTAAGAGTACATACAGTACTTCTGCCCTAATAAGAGTAAGTTTAACTAATTTATAAACATTTCAGGAAACACAATACATTGTTGTTGTAGTTACTGTATTTAATCTATCTATTCTGGATGTAGAACGGCCAAAAGTAATCACACGCTCCTGCTGGCATATAGTGAGGTCTGTTACGCATATCCATCGGGGGACACATGAATCCTAGGGGACACTGAATTCATCGTAACACCTGCACAACTGTATATATATATATATATATATATATATATATATATATATATATATATATATATATAGAGAGAGAGAGAGAGAGAGAGAGAGAGAGAGAGAGAGAGAGAGAGAGAGAGAGAGATGCGTGTTTCACTCACTCTGGGTTGTGTGCTCAGTGAGAGCAGAACGGGTGTGGAGAGGAGAGAATGAATAACAGAAAAACTCTACAAAGTAAATATAACCGTTGTTTGTCTGTTAGTCCACTGTTTGTTTGAGTGTTAGTCTGTTTTGTTTAGGTATTTATTTTGGCGTCAAGTGCCGTGTGCTGTTTTTGTTTAAATCTTTTATTTGTTTAATTAAAACACTGAGCGTAGCCATTGCGTGTCAGTCTGAACCCCAATACTGCCTGCTTGTGTGATTCTTTCTGATGTCACCCCTGCTGGCAGCGTGTTCACAAGGTCATACATGAAATTTAGAATTGAATTAATATACATTCAGAACTATAATTTAGGGACACACTATAAACTTGTGATTGTTTTTCACTCCCACCGGCCACTGGATTCCTCTTTGCAGATAGTCTGTTCTTTCACAGTGCAGAATTCAGGGTCGGGAAACGAAATGAAACACGAATGACTGGTATTATTATAATAAAATAAGTTAAAATGTAATCACATGAATATATGTTGGAAGCAAAATTTGTTCAGTTTCGACCGTAGCACATAGCCACTATATTATAAAATCTTCTGTTCAACCTTTTATAGCAAGCTAAGTTGATTGTATTGGAGCATGTCCCAAAAAAATGGACATAAGTGAACAACATATTGGATTGGAGCAGATCCAACCAAACTTACATAAGAGAAAAAAAGGTATCAATGTTTAAATCATTTTTTTACATATAATAAAAGTTATTTCCAGTGTGTTTAGTCCTGGATGTGAGTTAGACAAGTGATACAGAAAAGTCAATAGCATTTAGACTCTGAGGTCTTCCTCCTCACCAGATCCAGTTGTCTCGCAATTTTCCGGGCCTGCCATTACATCCATCAATAATAATAAATGACTTGCTCACATTCAAATCAAAATCATTTTGATTATTGATGTCTTACGCTCAGCTGGCCCAGAATCCTCTGGGTCATTGATTACTCTTGGTGATTCAATTTGTTAGTGCTTTGGACCAACTAATCCCATGCGAATAGTTTTTATTTAGTCAAAAATGTTGTGTTTGAATTGAGTTCAGCACGACTGCGGAGCGACATCAGAAATGAGCATAATGACTTCACTGGACATTATTAGAAGCAAATTAATTCATTTAGGGTATGGTTATAACAAAAACCAGGAGAGCCCCCGCCGGCCCTCCAGGACTGGAGTGGTGCACCACTGCTCTAAAGGAAATATGGGAATCCTATTTTTTTTTTTTGTAAAATCTAAACTTTTCAATACATTTGATTTAATTGGGCAAATAAATGTTTTAATATTGACTCTGAAAAGTTTTAACAATTTTATATTGACTGTGAAATGATTTAATACCTTTGTATTTTAATACAATCTGAGGGTCCTTCCTTGAATTTCTTGTCTCATCTTGTGATTAATCAGAAATGTGCATGTAAGGCAGAGTGCATGACCAATGCAGCACTCCCTGTTCCTTTCAATTCACCTCAGCCTTTCATTTGCAATAGTTCAGCCCTTGATTAACGTATCTGCCAAGATAACACAATAAAAACCAAGAAGATTGTATTTATTCCCTCTATTAGTCCCTGGGCAGAAGCCTACATTCAATACCAGCTCGTGGGGCAAAGTCCTTCACATATCAATTGTAAGTTTGATATCTCTAGATTACATATCCAGTGGATATCCTGTTTGGCAGCAGTCTTGCAGTAAAACATGCAGGAATATAGAGGTACCCAACTACAGAAGTTTATTGAAATTAAACCACTTCAGTACTAGGCATTTACTTGTTATTGTTATTTATTTGACTATTATTCTGAGTTATTTGATCTATTCTATCAAAATAATACCTGAAAGATAGACTCTTAGAACAAACGTGTTAAAAACAACTCATGATGTGTTGTTTTTTAATCATTACTGACTGTGCATTTTAACACAGGCACTGTGTTGGAATATATTAGGAGAAACATAGGAATGTGATGGAATAATTAATATCCTACTCAGAATGTGCAACAAGCTACACAAAATGTGTCTGTTATTAGCACATAATCTGAGCAGAATTTCAACTCATTCTTTTAACAGCTGTTGATTAATGTACGATAGATGAATAAAGAAGTGAAAAACAATGGAAATTAAAAACAGAATACTATGTATGGTAGGCAGGGCTAAGGAAAAGGTTCAAAAACAACTAGCAGAGAGTTATTTAAATGTTTAACATTTTTAAAAAAGTATTTTATTAAGATTGTGTCATTTTATCTGCATTCTGGAATCAAGAAAGGTCAAAGGTCAAAATTCAGGTTAATACTAACACGTATTAAAATATCTGTTATTAGAACTATAAGTATACATGAAATTTGGTTTTGTGCACACATCAAATTAAAATTCAAATAATTGCCAAAAATAACAACATTATAAAAGGATCATAAAAAGGATTTTTGAAAAGCATACAGGAAATAAACTATTCTGGTGACCTTTCAATTTTTTAGCTTTTAAAGTTTCCTCTACATCTATGCTTTGAAACAAAAAAAAAAAAAAAAAAAAAACATTGTGCCTTCTAGGAAAATATTGAGAAATAATGAATTATATGTTCAAAAAGGCAATTGAAAGAGTAAGGGTTAGGCAGCACATTTCGTGTTGACATCGCTGCTTCGGTTCTGATTTCAGATTTCTTCTTTGTTTTCTTTATTAGTAATTATGTTATTTTCCAAATACCCACAGTAATGAATGTCAGTGTTGAAGTTTATAATAATGTGCTCAGGACCCGTTGGCTTTTAAATCCATTTGTAAAGGTTTGTATTCTTTTGATTAAAAACAAAAAGGAAAAACCACAATTTACAATTGTTAGAAATGTGATAAAAAAGTGACAAGTTGTCTATTCGTTTGAAGCAGCCTATTCCTAAGAATTGAGCTATCCCTAAGAACTGGGGGGCGTGTGGGGCGGGAGATAAAACACACAATAAAAACAAACGCAAATATCCGTTGCAGAAAGTATTTTTCACACAAGCCTTCAGAAAGTGCATCGAGACACAGAGACATTCCTGTTCTTTGCCTGGACTCAAGAGAAGTATCAAGGTAATGTTCTGCTTCTGCTGTATGCAGTTCGATTAATGCTTTTAATTGTGGTGAATGGACAGCTAATACCTTTGTGTGTCTTGGTGTGTGTGTGTGTGTGTGTGTGTGTGTGTGTGTGTGTGTACTGTGTCTCTAAATCAAAGCTGCCTGTTCCACTTTCTATAACTTTTGTCACCTAACTGAAAATGGTTGCAATGCAGTTAAATTAATAGAGTAATCTCCAAGCAACGTATTTCCTTGAAACAAAGGGCTGCTAATTGAAGAGTTCATTATTGCAGGAGCTTTGTATTAGTGGTATTGTAGCAGTGGGACTTTGAACCTGAATTTGGGGGGGGGGGGGGGGGGGGGGCATGAATAATGGTTAACCACCACAAGCTAAATAAAAAAATAAACATGAATTTGCTCCAAATCCCAATGTTGTTTGGAAATCACCCAAGACTGGATAGACTGCTCAGTAAAGTATTTTGTAGAATTTTACATAAAAAAAAAACAGACAGCTGTATTTCCATCAAATGAAAAGGCAGGCTGCACACTAATCTTTTTAATTTACGTATTTCTACACAGAGACAAGAGAGATAACGTTTCAATGAGGAGAGCTCGCGAAGACCGATATAGAAATAAATGAATTATGCACTGTTTTTTTTTTTTTACAATTTATATTTATAGACACATTTTGGCAGAATAATAACAATCCTAACAATTTCAAGAGAGTTCCAGCAATTCATTGGTTGGCTCCCTAGTAAATGTCTAATTAACACACCCTACAGTTATTCTAATATTAAAAACTATGTAAATGTATTATCGTTGAAAGTTTGTAACAGTGCGTTGTTATTACATACAGCACAATTGATATAAATAACCAATATACACAATTCAATTTAAATACATTTCAATAAATGAATGATTGCACATTTAATTATATATCAACCAGGACGTAAGTTTGATAAATAAAATGTTCACATCCCTTAAAAAACCTTATTCTCTGAAGGAAGTGAATTCTAAATGTACACTGCTATCTTTACAATCTCTTGTATTAAATAAACGAAACATTTTAGTGCATTCTCTTTTATATAAAACGATACAAAAGTATTAACTGTAAACATGTAAATAAAAATACAAGTTCGCTATACAGACCCTTATATTTAAAAAGAGAAGTTGTCCCTTCTCCTTTAGTTAAAAAAGTTAGCTGGCTACTGCAAATGAAAGAACTACACAGAAATGTGCTCATGCAAAAAGCTTAGTGAACAATTAAAAGAAAGGAAAGTAAATGGGTGGGGGGGGGGTTGCAATCTAACAATTAATATCAGGAATGATGATTTTGAACAAATCATGCCAGTTTTTGTAATTTTCGGACACTGGTGTTCCTCTGCTGCGTACTATACCTAAGGATCTACTGATCCCCAACTTGTTTGTTCGTTGAAATTGGAACTGACTTAATCCGCAGCTTGGGATGATCCCCAGGAATGTACCATAACAGCGAGACCACAACTTAATACCCTTCATGCACACTGACTGTGAATGTTCACTGCAATTGATCCAATCAGAGTTTTTGGTAAAGAAGACGGTAAACTTTGTATTATTATTATTATTATTATTATTATTATTATTATTATTATTATTATTATTATTATTATTATTATTTATTATTTGTGTAAAAAGTAGTTTCACAGTAATTGGAATTGGAAAGGAGACAGTTACCATAGTAACTGGCAAAATTGTTTTTAAATAAAGACCTACCCCTCTCTCTGTTTCTCTGTCTCAGTGTCTCTCCGCATCTCTGGTTTTTATCTTGACACTGAATCCGCCAGGCCTAAAGTCTGTTTTTTTTTTTTAAATTCCAGATAGAAATTGATCTAAAGAAATCGAACCCTACATCTGACGACAATGGGTGGTGCCAGTTCCAGTATCTCTGGTAGTGGGGGTTCCAGTGTCTCTGGTATTGCAGGTTCCACTATCTCTGGTGACAGTGGTAATATCTCCATCTCATCTAGTGTCAACAATTTTGGAGTCAGAGCAGCCAATGCCACTGTAGCTAACGCCAGCGGAGCCAACCTGCGTGCTTACTACAGCACCAAAGAAATGCAGCTGTCTGAGATAGTGGGCACCAAAAACGCCTTCAAACCCGACAGCCCTGAGTTGCCCTACCTCAAGCTCTCAGGCTATGGCATTGTAAGCTTCAACCCCGGTGAGGGTTTGTTCGCCACCGTGCTGGTGGAGGATGCCAGCACCCCCAATGTCTGCGCGGGAACCATCGCAGAGAACTTCCAGGTTCATCCGGGCAGCTCTATCATCATTACGGCCAGTCGTGAGATCATTACGCAGTAGAGCGACCAGGACAACGAGGGTCGATGAAGATGGAAACAACCACGAGACAGCCTGACTCAGAGACGTCATTCTGCTTCAGCCTTAACTATTACTACAGATAAATAAAGGCTTTGAATCCCAAACTATGTGTTTGTCTCTTTGGTAGGCTGAGGGGTTGACTAGTAGGTGAAGTTTTGCTGATTTCAATAAAAAGATGGGCATGCTATTCTATAGCTATAGTCTTGTTCCTGTTTATCTAACTGGAACAATAAGCAGCTTAGAAATTACTAATAAAAACTCAATGTACACTCTTGACAGAAATCTATGCATGTAACCTTGTTATAACCAGCAGGAGTCTGGTATTAGACAAGGGACTACAGTTCAGGAAAAAATTGATAAATATAATAATGAGCATTTACTCTTAACAGCGGGGGGCAGCTCTGAAAATGATACAGCGGAGCAGGGGTTTCCAACTCTGATCCTTGAGGACCCCTGCCTCCTGCCTGCCTGCCTGCCTCTGCTGGTTTTTATTACAACTGAGCTGCTCTTAGTTACTGCACTGAACCCTCAATTGAATTTACAATTTGCTTAATTAGTCTTTTCAAATTGTTTAGCTTGTAAAAAGATTTCCATTTCCTTATACGACTTTATATGTAACTGAAATCTATCTCAACTGTTTATATATATATATATATATATATATATATATATATATATATATATATATATATATATATATATATAAAACTTTGATGATTAGGGCAATATTTTTAGTTGAGTAATTTAGTTCATTCAAAGTAATTGAGAGCAGCTCAAATTGGAATACAAACCAGCAGAGACAGAGACAGACAGGGCGTCCCCAGGACCACAGTTGGAGTGGGGGGGGGGGGGGGGGGGTTTAAGGTTTCAATGTATCCAGTAGCTAATTACATAATAATTAAATCAATGCAGTCACTGAAGAGGACTTGGGTGGAACAAAAAACAGCAGCAGACACTTGACCAGATACACTCCAGGACCAGAGTCTGACTGACTGACTGACTGACACCCCTGTTTTAGAGCAAAGGAAACCACAAGAAGATGTTTCCACTCAGCACTGGGAACACAGACTGGCTGGTGTGTCTTGGTCCTGATCTTCACTGACCTGGTACCTGACATGGTGATCGAGACTCCTGTGCAGAGTGACACCCGAATTGTCCTGCCTTGTTCCAGAGAAGACTGCTTCTGGGAGGGAGAGCATCGATCACTTTCATTCAAATATATTGAAGCAGTGAGAGAGTGTGCTATTGATTATTTAGCTGTAGAGGTGGTGTGATTTTATTGCATGCTGTAGTGAGTGCTTTGGGCTGAAATGTAACCAGATTTGTAGCATGTATTCAAATACTAAAATGTAATGTAATCCTAGTCCTATCTATATGTAAGCGGTCTGTTTTTCACTTTGCGTTGTGTTGGTTTATTTAAAGGAGTCTGCCGGCTTGCGTGCCTGTCACTGCTGCAATAATAATGTCAACGGCCTTAACTGACGGCCTCTTATAATTCTGATAAAGAAAGAAGAAAAGGGTTCAAATTAATCTTTCCTTTCTGCAGAAATCTCCAAGCAAAACGGTAATGTAATAAATAATATTTATTCTAAAAGAAATTAAGTTAGATAAATGAAGTGACAGTATTATAAGAAAATCAAGAAAATAGGGTGCTTCTAAAGTAATACTAATGATTAAAATGAATGCTGGGACTAATAACTTTTAAATTGATTTATATTCCACTGCTTTTACTTTTGCTTACCTCTCTCAGCCGTAAGAATCACTGACTGAGACAGTAGAGGCGATGACGTAGCATTACTCAGTATTGCGGGACACAACAATTGCAGGCTGTTGCATCTCCAGATTTTATAAACACTCTGTAACTTACAGTATCACAGGAGCAGGATTCTGGATGAAATATGTATTTTTATTCATGTTACATATACACCTGCACATTGCGTTAGTATTGAAATTCTGTTTGTTTAATAAAGGACACCAGACTGCCTGGATTGTCTAAAAAAAGCTGAAAGTTCTGTGTATTGTTTGATTAAATTAATGCTTTCAAATAAAAGGAAGGAGTATTTTACTTGTATTGGTAAATCGTTCACTAAAGATTTGTGTGGTTATTTTTTATTATTTTAGCTACCTGCTACTGCTGTTTTCTCTGTCCAAGTACTTCACCACTGTTACTATACCGGTGATTATATCATGGCTTGGAACCATTGATTGGCCAATCAGCATGCAGCATTCTAACAAGCCATTTTATAATGTGCTTACTAATGCAGCCCATTAGAACCTGGAAGCTGATTGGCTGACAGGAATAAATAGTACAGAATAAACAGACAGCCTACAAACAAGCACATAACAGTATTGTTGCGTTTGCCTGGACGCCAATCATATTAAACTATATATTTCTATTACTTATAAGAACATCTATTTTTCTGAGTATATTATTTATGAGCTGTGAGGTTTAGACTAACCAAAGACATTGGAAACTTGACATTATGTCTGCTAAAAAGGAAAGTTTATCTCACCTTTCAACTCAGGCGGGGTCGAATGAGATATAAGGATTCCGAAGAACTAAATATTAAGGTCCAGGCTTATTATTTATAAATGATCTCTTTTGAGGAGATGATTTATTAAAAAGATCAGTACTTCCCAATCTCAGAGCAAGCTTCTATCACAGTAGATGCTTTTATCAGTCTGAGGGAAGAATACTATTTTTCACAAGTAGATTTTTTGAAAAGTAAATCTTAAAATAAGGAGATCACATTGCAGATCAAAACAGAACAAACAATAGTTCTCTATCTAGCATTACTCAGTTTAAAACAAGAATTAGAACAAATCCAACAATACCTGTAGGTCATACATGAAATTTAGGATGAAATGAATATACGTTCAGAACTGTAATTTAGGGACACACTATAAACCTGTGATCTGTTTTTCACTCCCACCGGCCACTGGATTCTACTGACCAGATTTCTCTTTGCAGATAGTCTGTTCCTTTACTATGCAGAATTCAGGGTTGGGAATTGAAATGAAACACAAATGACTGATATTATTATAATAACATAAGTTAGAAATGTAATCACATGAATATATGTTGGAAGTAAAATTTGTTCAGTTTCCACCTTAGCACATAGCCACTTCATATTATAACATCTTCTGTTCATCCTTTTATAGCAAGCTAAGTTGATTGTATTGGAGCATGTCCAAAAAAATGAACATAAGTGAACAACATATTGGATTGGAGCAGATCCATCAAAGCTTAGATAAGAGAAAAAAATGTATCCTTGATTTAAAAACATTGTTTACGTTTAGTATGAACAAATCACACTTATAATAAATGTTATTTCCAGTGTGTTTAGTCCTGGATGTGAGTTAGACAAGTGATACAGAAAAGTCAATAGCATTTAGACTGAGGTCTTCCTCCTCACCAGATCCAGGTGTCTCGCAATCTTCCGGGCCTGCCATTATATCCATCAATAATAATAAATGACTTGCTCACATTCAAATCAACATCATTTTGATTATTGATGTCTGATGCTCAGCTGGCCCAGAATCCTCTGGGTCATTGATTACTCTTGGTGATTCAATTTCATCCAGTCCGAAACACCCGATTCCCAATTCCATACATCCATTCCTGTAATTCCTCTCTGGTGACAGGTTGACATGGGAACAGATCAAGCTGCTTCCAGGTTAGGAGTAATATGTAGCCATTTCCCCTTCGTCTGATCCTTCTTGGAGAAAATAAACTCATAGGGAAGACAGGTGTGTGGGGGCTTTTTACCCTGATGTAGTGCCTAGGTTAAATAATAAAAGTACTCATCTCTGCTTGCTTCTCCTCCTGTTCGGTCCGACCCATATCTCTGGCATCATGGTGGCTTTCCGACTCGAATTGATCTTTCTCCTGGAGGTTTCTAACCTTCAGGCTCTTTTTTAGTCTCATACTGAAAACAACAACAGCACGAGCACAACATTTGCACTATAGACCTAGAAACTTCATTTCAGTTTAACTCCTGCGGAAAACACAGCGGCATTCTCTCAGGGAGAATTGGAAGTCATTTTAGTACTTTTATTACCTTGTTTAGAAACATGTCCTCAAACATGACTTCATGACCGCAGTCTTCTTTCCAAGACTGAACACTTGCCATATCTGGATGTGTGGGGAACAAACACCATAATGATACCAATAAACACCAATAATAGGGATTGTTACCCGTTTCTTCATTCATTGGGGTTGGATCAGACAGAGGGAACTGAGCTTTGTGCTGATTTGTGTTTTGGACCAACTAATCCCGTGCGAATAGTTTTTACTCAAAAATGTTGGGTTTGAATTGAGTTCGGCAAGACTGTGGGGCGACACTGAAATGAGCACAAATGACTTCATTGGACATTATTAGAAGCTTAATTGGTCCAAATAATTCATTTAGGGTATGGTTAGAACAAAAACCAGGAGGGACACCTCCGGCCCTCCAAGACTGGAGTGGTTCACCACTGGTCTAAAGGAAACATAGGAATCCTATTTATTTATTTATTTTTGTATAATCTGAACTTTTCAATGATATTTAATTGGGCAAATAAATGTTTTAATATTGACTCTGAAAAGTTTTAACAATTTTATATTGACTGTGAAATGATTTAATACCTTTGTATTTTAATACAATCTGAGTGTCCTTAATTGAATTTCTCTTCTCATCCTGTGACTAATCAGAAATGTGCATGTAAGGCAGAATGCGTGACCAATGCAGCACTCCCTGTTCCTTGCAATTCACCTCAGCCTTTCATTTGCAATAGTTCAGCCCTTGATTAGCGTATCTGCCAAGATAATACAATAAAAACCAAGAAGATTGTATTCATTCCCTCTATTAGTCCCTGGGCAGAAGCCCACATTCATTACCAGCTTGTGGGGCAAAGTCCTTCACATATCAATTGTAAGCTTGACGTCTCTAGATTACATATCCAGTGGATATCCTGTTTGGCAGCTGTCTTGCAGGAATATAGAAGTACCTAACTAGAGACGCTTATTGAAATAAAACCACTTCAGTACTAGGCATTTACTTGTTATTGTTATTGATTTGACTATTATTCCGAGTTATTTGATCTATTCTATCAAAATAATACCTGAAAGATAGACTCTTAGAAGAAACGTGTTAAAAACAACTCATGATGTGTTGTTTTTTTACCATTACTGAGTGTGCATTTTAACACAGGCACTGTGTTGGAATATATTAGGAGAAACATAGGAATGTGATGGAATAATTAATATCCTACTCAGAATGTGCAACAAGCTAAACCAAATGTGTCTGTTATTAGCACATATTCTGAGCAGAATTTCAACTCATTAATTTAAGAGATGTTGATTAACGTATGACAAATAAATATGAAAAACAATGGAAATTAAAAACAAAATACCATGTATGGTAGGCAGTGCTAAGGAAAGGGTTCAAAATAACTAGCAGATACTTATTTAAATGTTTAAAATAAAAAGTATTTTATTAAGATTGAGTCATTTTATCTGCATTCTGGAATCAAATAAGGTCAAAAGGTCAAAATTCAGGTTAATATATTTCAACCCTTTGCTGTCTAATCAGAATTCCCATATTTGGACATGCACATGTTGTGTTTTATTGCTTGTTGTCTGGTAACCTTAAATCAGAATTTAAAACCCAATATATTAATAGAAATGTCTGAAGTAGCTGTATCCAATGATATAATTTGTTAACTAGTAGACTATAAACAAAGTAAATACAAAACAATATTGCATGTAAAACGCAAGTTATTGCAGTCAGAGCAAGCAAATAATGTACCGTCACCGTCAAACACAGGAAGCTCATCTGTTTTCAAGATTCTATATAAAAAAAAGAAAACATATATAAAACACAAAAACTTTTAATATTACAAGTAATTGAATTACAAGTTCAGGAGATAATTACCTTCAAAAAGAGCCGTAGATGAGAAGTCGGAGTTGTCTCAATGCTGTGTTTACATGGCATATCTCGCTACCAATCGCATTTCCTGTACATGATTTTCTTGAAGAGTATCATTAAAAACGCATGGAGGGAAACATGAGTTTTTTTGTTTCTAGGGCCTAGGTATACTCAATAACAAGCTTCAGAAAGACTGATTTGATTACCACACGGCTTATTATTGCTGTGAGACATCACAGAAGATTTTTTTCGGTAATAGTTTTCTCGGTTCTCAGGCACCGAAATTAGAATGGTCCGGCAGCAAAGGGTTAAAAAGACTAATATGTATTAAAATATCTGTTATTAAAACTATAACTATACTTGAAATTTGGTTTTGTGCACACATCAAATTAAAACTCAAATAATCGCCAAAAATAAAAAAAATAACGAAAGGATAATAAAAAGGATTTTTAAGAAGCATACAGGAAATCAACTATTATGGTGACCTTTCAATTTTTTAGATTTAAAAGTTTCCTATGCATCTGTTCTTTGAAAAAAAAAAAGCCTTCTAGGAAAATATTGAGAAAAAATTAATGATATGTTCAAAAAAGCAATTGAGAGTAAGCAGCACATTTTGTGCTGACTTCGCTGCTTCTGTTCTGATTTCAGATTTCTTATTTGTTTTCTTTATTAGTAATTATGTTATGGCGGGGCCGTTGCCCGAAACTAGACAGCATCTGGATGGGGCCCTGTTGGGTGTTGGAGCCCCTGGAAGAGGTAAACTAGCCGGTCCAGATTCTCGCTGTGGCCGGAGGATGGTGCTCCACCTCGACCAGCTTGCTCCCTACCGTGGACCGGCCAGCGATGTGCAGGGAGCCACCCCACCAGTGGACTCTCCCAGTCCGACAGCTACCCTGCAAGGAGCTGTTACACCAAGGCCACAGAGGGTGAGAACCAGACCCCGCCGTTTCCTAGATTGAGGAGCCTCTCGGGACGACGGAGACTCGAAGGGGGCCGTGTAACGGCAGGTGCCGCCCACTTCTCCTAGCAGGGATTGTCCAGGATCCCTGGGCTGGGGAGTTTTCCCATAGCTGCCAGGCAGGGACTTTCCAGGATCTCTGGGCTGGGGAGTTTCCCCACAGCTGCCAGGCAGGAACTTTCTGTGGATTACCTCGCCCTGTGTGAGAAGCCTGCTTGCGGGAACTGAGGTTCGCTACAATATTGCATCGCATGACCCGAAGAGAGTTAAGGCCAATCCAGACGGGACGCGAGCGATGCTAGTGCAATCATATGGGAGTATCTACAATGCCTGCGAATGATGCAAGCTATGTTGCTTTTTAAGTCGCCAAAATAGAAACTGTCTACCATCTGTCAATTAAGATGCTGGTGTCAGGCATGAGTGCAGTTTTTTATTTAAAAGAGCGGATAACAGCAGATAAAACCATTAGTTGATTGTCTTTTTGGCTGCATCATTAATAAACTGAAATGTGAATATATTATAGGAATTCTGGATTATAATTCACTGTCAGTTTTACTGGATCTAAAAATGGCACCGCTGACTGATAGCAAGTTTAAAAAAAAATGAACAAGAAGCCCTGATTGTATTTTATTTATTGTCAGTTGGTTTAATGTGGGGTTCAGTGCTACAGTTTAATAGGCTTCTATAAATCCATTGTGTGTTTAAATTGAAGCATATGGGTGATATTCTTTCAATCCTTTTCGTCCTTTATGACTAGCATATTTAACCCAATTCAGCTTGCACACAGTCTACAAATGTGCCCGAAAACATTGGAGATTTTCTTTTGTTTAAAAACCAAAAGAAAACCACAAGTTACAATTGTTAGAAAAGTGATTAAAAAGTGACAAGTTGTCTATTCGTTTGAAGCAGCCTATTCCTAAGAATTGAGCTATTCCTAAGAATTGAGCTATTCCTAAGAATTGGGGGGCGTGTGGGGCGGGAGATAAAACACACAATAAAAACAAACACAAATATCCGCTGCAGAAAGTATTTTTCACACAAGCCTTCAGAAAGTGCATCGAGACACAGAGACACTCCTGTTCTTTGCCTGGACTCAAGACAAGTATCAAGGTAATGCTCTGCTTCTGCTGTATGCAGTTCGATTAATGCTTTTAATTGTGGTGAATGGACAGCTAATACAGTGTGTGTGTGTGTGTGTGTGTGTGTGTGTACTGTATCTCTAAATCAAAGCTGTGTGTTCCACTTTCTATAACTTTTGTCACCTAACTGAAAATGGTTGCAATGCAGTTAAATTAATAGAGTAAACTCCAAGCAACGTATTTCCTTGAAACAAGGGGCTGCTAATTGAAGAGTTCATTATTGCAGGAGCTTTGTATTAGTGGTATTGTAGCAGTAGGACTTTGAACCTGAATTTGCCTGTTTGTTTTTTTTTGGGAGGGGGGGGGGGGGAGGGGGGGGGGGGGGGGGGGGGGGATTAAAAATAAAAAGCAAATCACAAATTACAAAAGTGCTTTTTATTGAATCATCCTCCTCTTCAATACTTTGTTAATTTACTCCTGCTCATTTTGGTTCACCTCTGAAAATCACTAGAGCAGTGTGTCTGAACCCTGGACCTGGGGACCCTCCTGTCTGTCTGTCTGTCTGTCTGTCTGCCTGTCTGTCTGTGTCTCTGCTGGATTTTGTTCCAACTGGGTTCTCAATTAATTCATTGAACCCACAATTTAACTAACAATAATTTTCCCAATGAGGGCGTTTAAGTTATTTTAAACAGTTGAGAGAGAGTTCAAGTGACATATAAAATTGTATCAAGTAACATGAATTCTCCAACTTTTTATAAGCTTCTAAACAAGTTAAAAAGTAAAATTAAGCAAATTCTCATTTCAATTGAGGAGTCAAAGAAGTTACTGAGAGCAGCTCCTCAGTTGGAACAAAACCAGCAGAGACACAGACAGACAGACAGTAGTGAAACACTGCAGCAGTAAGCTGAAGGGGAGCTTTTCCCTCAGATATTGTGGGGAAAAGCTAAACAAAAAAACTAAACATGAATTTACTCCAAATCCAATGTAGAAATAAATTAATTATGCACTGATGTTTTTTTTTTTTTGCAATTTATATTTATAGACACATTTGGGCAGAATAATAACAAGCCTAATAATTTCAAGAGAGTTCCAGCAATTCATTGGTTGGCTCCCTAGTAAATGTCTGATTAACACACCCTACAATTATTCTAATATTAAACACGATGTAAATGTATTATCTTTGAAAGTTTGTAACAGTGCATTGCAGCTTACATGCTATTACATACAGTACAATTGATATAAATAACTGATTGTCACAGAGACGGCCGAAGTGGGCGGCGTCAGAACCAGGAAAGGTAATGCAATACACACAACACAGGACGGATGAAATGAAATGATGAAGACGCCTGTTGGCGCCGGTTTATTACAAAATAAAAGGTTTAACAAACACGAAAAACACAGGACACGGCACTCTACGCCAAAATAAATAGACAAACAAAAACAGACTAAACTTAACAAAACGGTGCACGGACAGACACTGACAAACACGGTGAGCAGATACTTTCTCCTCTTATTACTACTACTACTGCTTATTTCCTCCGTCTCCAATCCCGTTCTCCGCTCACCGAACACCCAACCACCAGTATGTGACAACGTGCATCTATATATACTATTGTGCTGGGATTCAATTACCAATTAATTATTCACTTGAATCCCAGCACGTGAATTAATAAAGTGCAATTCCCCGTGCTCACATATTACTACATTTTACTTGCACGTGAAGTGCTGTGCAATCCTCGTGCCTAAATACACATATACATTTTTAAACACTCGTGTTACACAGACCTGTTTATATCCCGTGTACCAATGTCTATACACCAACATTTAAACACACCACACGCAACACATAACAGATAATATACACAGGGGCGGGCACTTTGTTACATATACCCCCTCCTGTGCAAAGCACACATGGCCTCAATGGCCACCTCCCCCCTTAAAAGCCCAAAAGTCCCGCCCAAAGTCCTTGGCCAGGACCAGAGGCTTCCAGGGGCCCACAGGTCGTAATGCTGTCAGCAGGGTAGCATTCTCCTGCCAGGGTAGTCCTAGCAGCGGAAAGGCTGCTTGGGGTGTGGTCTCCTGACCTTCCCCCTCCTTCGGCGCCGGCAGCTCCCCTTGGTGGGGCTTCAACCACCGTTCTTCCTGCAGGGAAGAAACTGCAGAGGGAGCAGGTCTCCGGACCTCCCCCACGATCTCCGGCGGAGAAACTGCTGCTGGGGTTGGCGGTCTCCAGACCTCCTCCCCCTCCTCCGGCAGCGAAACTGCTGCTGGGGTTGGCGGTCTCCAGACCTCCTCCCCCTCCTCCGGCAGCGAAACTGCTGCTGGGGTTGGCGGTCTCCAGACCTCCTCCCCCTCCTCCGGCAGCGAAACTGCTGCTGGGGTTGGCGGTCTCCAGACCTCCTCCCCCTCCTCCGGCAGCGAAACTGCTGCTGGGGTTGGCGGTCTCCAGACCTCCTCCCCCTTCTTGATGTGGCCGGCAGCTCCCCTTCGTGGGGTTCCGGCCACGGGCACTTCCGGCTGTGATGCGGAGCGGCGGGCAACCCCAGGCGATGCAGAGCGGCGGGCAACCCCAGGCGATGCAGAGCGGCGGGCAACCCCAGGCGATGCAGAGCGGCGGGCAACCCCAGGCGATGCAGAGCGGCGGGCAACCCCAGGCGATGCAGAGCGGCGGGCAACCCCAGGCGATGCAGAGCGGCGGGCAACCCCAGGCGATGCAGAGCGGCGGGCAACCCCAGGCGATGCGAGGCTGGCATCCTTGGGCGAAGCGAGGCTGGCATCCTTGGGCGAAGCGAGGCTGGCATCCTTGGGCGAAGCGAGGCTGGCATCCTTGGGCGAAGCGAGGCTGGCATCCTTGGGCGAAGCGAGGCTGGCATCCTTGGGCGAAGCGAGGCTGGCATCCTTGGGCGAAGCGAGGCTGGCAGTCAGGACAAGCTGGGGTGCGGGTGTTGGCCCTCTTTTCGGCCACTGCAGCCGGGAGGTTCTTCCCCGTGCTTCCCTCAGCAGCCTATGCAAGGGCTGCTGAGGACCGCCAGCATCTAGTCCTGGCCCTTCTGGTGAAGGGAGAGGCAGCTCCTGCTCCTCTCCCCCTGATGGAGGTGGAGGCAGAGGAAGCTCCAGCTCCTCTCCTCGTGATGGTGGGGGAAGTGATACCAGCAGGCATTCACCCTCTGCTGGTGGGGGAAGTGATACCAGCAGGCATTCACCCTCTGCTGGGGAGGCAGAGACAGCTCCTGCTGCTCTGCCCCCTGCCGGTGGAGGTGGCGGAGGCAGAGGCAGCTCCTGCTGCTCTCCCCCTGCCGGTGGAGGTGGCGGAGGCAGAGGCAGCTCCTGCTGCTCTCCCCCTGCCGGTGGAGGTGGCGGAGGCAGAGGCAGCTCCTGCTGCTCTGCGCCTGCCGGTGGAGGTGGCGGAGGCAGAGGCAGCTCCTGCTGCTCTGCGCCTGCCGGTGGAGGTGGCGGAGGCAGAGGCAGCTCCTGCTGCTCTGCTCCTGCCGGTGGAGGTGGAGGTAGGCAGCTGGCTCTGCTCCTGCCCATAGGTGGGAGCGGCGTGTAGTCTCCTGGTGGTGGAGGTGGGAGCGGTGTGTAGTCTCCCCTTATTACAGGGGACTGGTGCGGCTCTCCCTCACTTGCAGGGGACTGGTGCGGCTGTGGAGACAGCGGTGGGACCTCTGCCTTCCTCTTCCCCTTTCCCCTTCTCTGCCACCTCCTCACCTTCCTCTCCTGCGGCAGTTCCTCCTCTCCCTCCTGGTAGGGGCAGCGGAAGGGACAATTGGCAAAGAGATGGTCCTGGTTGCAGAGGAGGCACCCCGGCAAGGACTGGTTACATCGCCGGGGATGTCTGGCCCTTAGGCGGCACTCCTCCTCCCTGTCCCTCACCTCTTTATCGTCTTTCCTGCTTCTCCCCATTTCTTTCTTTTTTTTTTTTTTTTGTAATCCAAAGACGCCCCCTTTTTTTTTTTTTTTTTTTTTCTCCCACACACAAAAAAAAACCTCTCCTGGTCTGACGCTTGGAGGCGCTGTTAAATCCCACGCAGGACACCACGTGTCACAGAGACGGCCGAAGTGGGCGGCGTCAGAACCAGGAAAGGTAATGAAATACACAAAACACAGGACGGATGAAATGAAATGATGAAGACGCCTGTTGGCGCCGGTTTATTACAAAATAAAAGGTTTAACAAACACGAAAAACACAGGACACGGCACTCTACGCCAAAATAAATAGACAAACAAAAACAGACTAAACTTAACAAAACGGTGCACGGACAGACACTGACAAACACGGTGAGCAGATACTTTCTCCTCTTATTACTACTACTACTGCTTATTTCCTCCGTCTCCAATCCCGTTCTCCGCTCACCGAACACCCAACCACCAGTATGTGACAACGTGCATCTATATATACTATTGTGCTGGGATTCAATTACCAATTAATTATTCACTTGAATCCCAGCACGTGAATTAATAAAGTGCAATTCCCCGTGCTCACATATTACTACATTTTACTTGCACGTGAAGTGCTGTGCAATCCTCGTGCCTAAATACACATATACATTTTAAACACTCGTGTTACACAGACCCGTTTATATCCCGTGTACCAATGTCTATACACCAACATTTAAACACACCACACGCAACACATAACAGATAATATACACAGGGGCGGGCACTTTGTTACACTGATATACACAATTCAATTTAAATACATTTCAATAAATGAATGATTGCACATTTAATTATATATCAACCAGGTCGTAAGTTTGATAAATAAAATGCCCTTAAAAAACCTTATTCTCTGAAGGAAGTGAATTCCAAATGTATCGTTTTTTAAACAGTAATTTGCTATCTTTACAACCTCTTATATTAAATAGATGAAATATTTTAGTGCATTTTCCTTTATATAAAACAATACAAAAGTATTAACTGTAAACATAAAATATAAAATATAAAATAAAAATACAAGTTTGGTATACAGACCCTTATATTTAAAAAGAAAAGCTGTACCTTGTCCTTCAGTTAAAAAAAGTTAGCTGGCTACTTCAAATGTAAGAACTACACAGAAAAGTGCTTATGCAGAAAGCTGTGTGTAGAATTAAAGAAAAGTAAAAGTGAAAGGGGGGAAATCGCAATCACAGCTAATTTCGGGAATGTGGATTTTTGAACAAATCATGCCAGTTTTGGTAATTTTCAGACACTGGTGTTCCTCTGCTGCGTACTATACCTAAGGATCAGCTGATCTGCAACTGGTTTGTTCGTCTAAATTGGAAGTGACTTAATCTGCAGCTGGGGATGACCCCCAGGAAAGTACCGTAACAGCGAGACCACAACTTAAGAACATAACAAGATAAGAAAGTTTACAAACGAGAGGAGGCCATTCGGCCCATCTTGCTCGTTTGGTTGTTAGTAGCTTATTGATCCCAAAATCTCATCAAGCAGCTTCTTGAAGGATCCCAGGGTGTCAGCTTCAACAACATTACTGGGGAGTTGATTCCAGACCCTCACAATTCTCTGTGTAAAAAAGTGCCTCCTATTTTCTGTTCTGAATGCCCCTTTGTCTAATCTCCATTTGTGACCCCTGGTCCTTGTTTCTTTTTTCATGCTGAAAAAGTCCCTTGGGTCGACACTGTCAATACCTTTTAGAATTTTGAATGCTTGAATTAGGTCGCCACATAGTCTTCTTTGTTCAAGACTGAACAGATTCAATTCTTTTAGCCTGTCTGCATATGATATGCCTTTTAAGCCTGGAATAATTCTGGTCGCTCTTCTTTGCACTCTTTCTAGAGCAGCAATATCTTTTTTATAGCGAGGTGACCAGAATTGCACACAATATTCAAGATGAGGTCTTACTAGTGCATTGTACAGTTTTAACATTACTTCCCTTGATTTAAATTCAACACTTTTCACAATGTATCCAAGCATTTTGTTAGCCTTTTTTATAGCTTCCCCACATTGTCTAGATGAAGACATTTCTGAGTCAACAAAAACTCCTAGGTCTTTTTCATAGATTCCTTCTCCAATTTCAGCTTCTCCCATATGATATTTATAATGTACATTTTTATTTCCTGCGTGCAGTACATTACACTTACAACTTAGTACGCTTCATGCATACTGACTGCGAATGTTCATTGCAATTGACCCGATGAGTCTATGCGCAAGTTGTTCATAAAGATGTTAAACTCTTTATTATTATTATTATTATTATTATTATTATTATTATTATTATTATTATTATTATTATTATTATTTGTGTAAAAAGTAGTTTCACAGTAAGTGAATTTAGTAAGTGAATTTTACCAGTTACCATAGTAACTGGTAAAATTGTTTTTAAATCAAAACCTATCCCTCTCTCTGTTTCTCTGTCTCAGTGTCTCTCTCTCTCTGCACTTGTGGTTTTTATCTTGACACTGAATCCGCCAGGCCTAAAGTCTGTCTTTTTTTTTTTAATTCCAGATATAAACTGATCTAAACAATTGAAGCCCAGAGCTGACGACAATGGGTGGTTCCAGTTCCAGTATCTCTGGTAGTGGGGGTTCCAGTGTCTCTGGTATTGCGGGTTCCACTATCTCTGGTGACAGTGGTAATATCTCCATCACATCTAGTGTCAACAGTCCTCAGTCAGCCCCTGTAGCCAATGTCACCGTAGCTAACGCCAGCGGAGCCAACCTGCGTGCCTACTACAGCACCAACGAGATGCAGCTGTCTGAGATTCTGAGCCCCAGAAATGCCTTCAAACCCGACAGCCCTGAGTTGCCCTACCTCAAGCTGTCCGGCTATGGCATTGTAAGCTTCAATCCTGGTGAGGGTTTGTTCGCCACCGTGCTGATGGTGAACGCCATCAACCCCAACGTCTGCGCGGGAACCATCGCAGAGAACTTCCAGGTCCGTCCGGGAAGCACTGTCATCATTACGGCCAATCACGAGATCGTTACGCAGTAGAGCGACCAGGACAACGAGGGTCGATGAAGATGGAAACAACCACGAGACAGCCTGACTCAGAGACGTCATTCTGCTTCCGCCTTAACTATTACTACAGATAAATAAAGGCTTTGAATCCCAAACTCTGTGTTTGTCTCTTTGGTAGACTGAGGGGTTGAATAGTGGGTGAAGTTTTGCTGATTTCAATAAAAAGATGAGCATGCTATTCTGAATAGCTATAATCTTGTTCCAGTTAGTCTAAAGACTAACAGAAATCTATGCATGTAACCTTGTTATAATCAGCAGGAGTCTGGTATTAGACAAGGGACTATAGCTCAGGAAAAACTTTGATAAAAATAATAATGAGCATTTACTCTTAACAGTGAGGGGCAGCTCTGAAATTGATGCAGCGGAGCAATGGTTCCCCACTCTGATCCTGGAGGACCCCTGCCTGCCTCCCTGCCTGCCTGCCTCTGCTGGTTTTTTTTACAACCGAGCTGCTCTCAGTTACTTCACAGAACACTCAATTGAATTTACAATTTGCTTAATTAGTCTTTTTAAAATGTTTAGCTTGTAAATCTTAAGAGATTTTCATTTCCTTATTCGACTTTATATGTAACTGAAATCTCTCCCAACTGTTAATAAATATATATATATATATATATATATATATATATATATATATATATATATATATATATATATATACTTTGATGATTAGGACAATGTTTTTAGTTGAGTAATTTAGTTCATTCAAAGTAATTGAGAGCAGCTCAAGTTGGAAAAAAACCCAACAGAGACACAAACAGACAGGGCTTCCCCAGGACCAGGGTTGGAGGAGGGTGGGGGGGTGGGGGTTAAGGTTTCAATGTATCCAGTAGCTAATTACATAATAATTAAAACAATGAAGTCACTGAAGAGGACTTGGGTGGAACAAAAAACAACAGCAGACACTGGACCAGACACACTCCAGGACCAGACTGACTGACTGACTGACACCTCTGTTTTAGATCAAAGGAAACCAAAAGGTGATGTTTCCACTCAGCACTGGGAACACAGACTGGCTGGTGTGTCTTGGTCCTGCTCTTCACTGACCTGGTACCTGACATGGTGATCGAGACTCCTGTGCAGAGTGACACCCGAATTGTCCTGCCTTGTTCCAGAGAAGACTGCTTCTGGGAGGGAGAGCATCGATCACTTTCATTCAAATATATTGAAGCAGTGAGAGAGTGTGCTATTGATTATTTATCTATAGAGATGATGTGATTTTATTGCATGTTGTAGTGAGTGCTTTGGGCTGAAATGTAACCAGATTTGTAACATATATTCAAATACTAAAATGTAATGTAATCCTAGTCCTATCTATATGTAATCGGTCTGTTTTTCACTTTGCGTTGTGTTGGTTTATTTAGAGGAGTCTGCCGGCTTGCGTGCCTGTCACTGCTGCAATAATAATGTCAACGGCCTTAACTGACGGCCTCTTATAATTCTGATAAAGAAAGAAGAAAAGGGTTCAAATTAATCTTTCCTTTCTGCCGAAATCTCCAAGCAAAACGGTAATGTAATAAATAATATTTATTCTAAAAGAAATTAAGTTAGATAAATGAAGTGACAGTATTATAAGAAAATCATGAAAATAGGGTGCTTCTAAAGTAATACTAATGATTAAAATGAATGCTGGGACTAATAACTTTTAAATTGATTTATATTCCACTGCTTTTACTTGTGCTTACCTCTCTCAGCCGTAAGAATCACTGACTGAGACAGTAGAGGCGATGACGTAGCATTACTCAATATTGCGGGACACAACAATTGCAGGCTGTTGCATCTCCAGATTTTATAAATACTCTGTAACTTACAGTATCACAGGAGCAGGATTCTGGATGAAATATTTATTTTTATTCATGCTACATATACACCTGCACATTGCGTTAGTAGTATTGAAATTCTGTTTGTTTAATAAAGGACACCAGACTGCCTGGATTGTCTAAAAAAAGCTGAGTTCTTTGTATTGTTTGATTAAATTAATGCTTTCAAATAAAAGGAAGAAGTATTTTACTTGTATTGGTAAATCGTTCACTAAAGATTTGTGTGGTTATTTTTTATTATTTTAGCTACCTGCTACTGCTGTTTTCTCTGTCCAAGTGATTATATCATGGCTTGGAACCATTGATTGGCCAATCAGCATGCAGCATTCTAACAAGCCATTTTATAATGTGCTTACTAATGCAGCCCATTAGAACCTGGAAGCCGATTGGCTGACAGGAATAAATAGTTGTCTTATTATTCACATCTCTACCTAGCATTACTCAGTTTAAAACAAGAATTTGAACAAATCCAACAATACCTATAGGTCATGCATGAAATTTAGTATGAAATGAATATATGTTCAGAACTATAATTTAGGGACACACTATAAACCTGTGATCTGTTTTTAACTCCCACTGGCCACTGGATTCTACTGACCAGATTTCTCTTTACAGATAGTCTGTTCCTTTACTATGAAGAATTCAGAGCATGTCCAAAAAAATGGACATAAGTGAACAACATATCCAACAAAACTTACCTAAGGGAAAAAAAAAAAAAAAAAAAAAACAATACAAAAACATATCCTTGACTTAAAAACATTGTTTTTCAATTCTATGTGAATGTGTTACAATTAGTTAATTTAGTTCCCTGAAAGGAAAATGCAACTGGAGCTCTACTCAACAGTTCCTTGAAGCTTATACTTTTGGTCCAGTGGTTTGGAAACTCAATCTTTTGAAGTGTCCAGTACAAACTTTCCTCTCAGCAATGAAGATCAAACTTGGCAACAAAGCTTTCAATTCATAATAGAATCAACAAACAGCTGCAACAAAGTCTGTAGTCCTCAGTATAGGATCCACAACAGCGCCTGTCTGCTCTGTCCTCTTCATTGAATCTTTAGCTAGCAGGTAGCAAGGTACAGTTTCTTTTGGATACTGTGGTTTTAGGTGTACAGCAGACCCAGACTGGTTTGTCTGATAACAGTCGCTGTAAGCTTTACGGCAGTCTTCTCGCCGGGCCTCAGTCTCGTTGCTTGTAGCAGTTGAATCGCTTGCAGCTTGCTTCCTCGTCTTAGGTCCATTCCAGGCAGGGTCCCGTCTTTAGGCAAAGTCCTGGAGTTGCAGCTTTGCTTAGCAAAGTGACAGCACCTTGTTTAGTATTCGATGTGGAGCGCAAAATGTTTAGTTTCACTTTGATTTTTACAGTCTTTTTCACTTTGCTGATTAGATACTTTCACGAGGTCATTTGTGTATCTTGCCTCTTAACTCCAAGTCCTTTGATGTTTTAATGTCCTTTGCCACTGTGAGATTGCTAGTTTATGTCTTCCTTGCGTCAAAACGATTGTTGTTGCACGTGTGAATTATCTATACATAATTCAACTGTCCGCTCAGCTTAATCCAGTTCAGGCGCCAGTCCTCTAATCAGTAGGTCATATAGTTCAGTATGTCTGGAAACCCTTTCAAGACACAACAGTTTGTCCTGTTTCTCGAGACACACAATTTCATTAATGAATCCAATTACATTTCTAATACACATTCATGAAGTATCATAATCAGGGAATATGTCCTACACTGATCATCAGGCTCTTTTCTAGTCTTCTACTGAAAACAACAACAGCACGAGCACAACATTTGTACTATAGACCGTTTGCTGACTAACGTTGTCTCTCTGTAGTCCACGCCTGGTGGGTCAGACCTAGAAACTTAACTTCAGTTTAACTCCTGCGGAAAACACGGGGACATTCTCTCAGAGAGAATTGGAAGCCATTAGTGCTTTTATTACCTTGTCCTCAAACATGACTTCAGGTTACCATGCTGGACCTGGATGTGTAGGGAACAAACACCATTTACCCAGTTTCCCTTAACAATTTTTCGAATCAGAGTCATCCCCTTACTTGTCACCATAACCAATAATAGGATTGTTACCCGTTTCTTCATTCATTGGGGTTGGACCAGATAGATGGAGCTGAGCTTTATGTGTTGATTTGTGCTTTGGACCAACTAATCCTGTGCGAATAGTTTTTACTCAAAAATGTTGTGTTTGAATTGAGTTCAGCACGACTGTGGAGCGAAATCTGAAATGAGCATAAATGACTTCATTGGACATTATTAGAAGCTTAATTGGTCCAATTAATTAATTTAGGGTATGGTTAGAAGAAAAATCAGGAGAGACACCACCGGCCCTCCAGGACTGGAATGGTGCACCACTGGTCTAAAGGAAACATGGGAATCCTATTTATTTTAATTTTTTTGTAAAATCTGAACTTTTCAATATTTACTTGGGCATATAAATGTTTTAATATTAACTCTGATATGTTTTAACAATTTTATATTGACTGTGAAATGATTTAATGCCTTTGTATTTTAATACAATCTGAGTGTCCTTCTTTGAATTTCTTATCTCATCTTGTGACTAATCAGAAATGTGCGTGTAAGGCAGAGTGCATGAGCAATGCTTCATTTGTTTAAATTAATTTGCAATAGTTCAGCCCTTGATTAGCGTATCTGCCAAGATAATACAATAAAAACCAAGAAGATTGTATTCATTCCCTCTATTAGTCCCTGGGCAGAAGCCCGCATTCATTATCAGCTTGTGGGGCAAAGTCCATCGCATATCAATTGTAAGCTTGACGTCTCTAGATTACATATCCACTGGATATCCTGTTTGGCAGCTGTCTTGCAGTAAAACATGCAGGAATATAGAGGTACCCAACTACAGATGTTTATTGAAATAAAACCACTTCAGTACTAGGCATTTACTTGTTATTGTTATTTATTTGACTATTATTCTGAGTTATTTGATCTATTCTATCAAAATAATACCTGAAAGATAGATTCTTAGAACAAACATGTTAAAAACAACTCGTGACGTGTTGTTTTTTAACCACGTGTCTGTTAACAAAATGTGTTTGTTATTAGCACATATTTTTAGTAGAATTTCAACACATTAGTTTAACAGCTGTTGATAAACTTACGATAGATGAATAAAGAAGTGAAAAACAATGGAAATTAAAAGCAAAATACTATGTATGGTAGGCAGGGTTAAGGAAAGGGTTCAGAAATAACTAGCAGATACTTATTTAAATGTTTTTTAAGATTGGGTAATTTTATCTACATTCTGGAATCCAAAAAGGTCAAAGGTCAAAATTCAGGTTAACATATTTTAAAAAGACTAATACATATTAAAATATCTGTTATTAGAACTATAAATATACATGAAATTTGGTTTTGTGCACACATCAAATTAAAACTCAAATAATTGAAAAAATAACAAAATTATAAAAGGATCATAAAAATGATTTTTAAAAAGCATACAAGAAATAAACTATTCTGGTGACCTTTCAATTTTTTAGCTTTAAAAGTTTCCTTTACATCTAAAAAAACATTGTGCCTTCTAGGAAAATATTGAGAAATAATGAATTATATGTTCAAAAAGGCAATTGAAAGAGTAAGGGTTAGGCAGCACATTGAGATCGCTGCTTCCGTTCTTATTTCAGATTTCTTATATGTTTTCTTTATTAGTAATTATGTTAATTTCCAAATACCCACAGTAATGAATGCCAGTGTTGAAGTTTATAATAATATGCTCAGGACCCGTTGGCTTTTAAATCCATTTGTAAATGTTTGTGTTTCATGTAAAGTGCTTTAAACTGTGAACTCAGAACAGCGGCAGTGGTCCAGACCACTCGGCAGCAAAGCACAATGAACAACAACAAGTCCCCCAGTAGTTTATCAGAAAACCTGATTTTACTGGAGAAGCACATGCCTGCATTGCTGAAAAACTTCACTTGATTGTATTGTTGCATACAATAATGACTTTGATTACAACCTGCGCACGCGTGACTGCACAGCTGGAGCTACAAGACGAGAGCTGCAGGGCTGGAGGATACAGGCTGCAGAGATAACCTTCTCCAATAAAAGGCTGTGCACATCGTATGACCCGAAGAGAGTTAAGGCTAATCCAGATGGGAAGCGAGTGATGCCAGTGCAATCAAATGGGAGTATCCACACTGCCAGCGAATGATGCAAGCTACGTCGCTTTGAGATCACTTTAAGTCGCCAAACTAGAAACTGTCTAGCATCTGTCAATTAAGATGCTGGCGTCAGGCATGAGTGCAGTTTTTTGTTTAGCAGAGTGGATAACAGCAGTATAAGCAACCATTAGTTCATTGTTTTTAAATCACAGACATGTTGGCTGCATCATTACTAAATTGAAATGCAAACATATTATTGGAATTTTGGATTATAAATAACTGTGTCAGAGTTTTTTTGGATCTAAAAATGGCACCGCTGACTGATAGTGATTTAAAAAAAAATGAATAATAGTTCACCACCACAAGCTAAATAAAAAAATAAACATGAATTTGCTCCAAATCCCAATGTTGTGTGAAAATCACTCAAGACGGGATACACAGCTCAGTATAGTATTTTGTAGAATTTTACGTACAAAACACAGTTAACATGATTTTCAGACAGTGTATTTCCAACAAATGAAAAGGCAGATTGCACACTTATCTTTTTAATTAATTTCTACACAGAGACAAGAAAATAATGTTTCAGTGAGGAGAGCTCACGAAGACCAATGTAGAAATAAATGAATTATGCACTTTTTTTTTTGCAATTTATATTTATAGACACATTTGGGCAGAATAATAACAATCCTAATAATTTCAAGAGAGTTCCAGAAATTCATTGGTTGGCTCCCCAGTAAATGTTTAATTAACACACCCTACAATTATTCTAATATTAAACACGATGTAAACGTATTATCTTTGAAAGTTTGTAACAGTGCATTGCAGCTTACATGATATTACATACAGTACAATTGATGTAAATAACTGATATACACAATTCAATTTAAATACATTTCAATAAATGAATGATTGCACATTTACTTATATATCAACCAGGTCGTAAGTTTGATAAATAAAATGTTCTCATCCCTTAAAAAACCTTATTCTCTGAAGGAAGTGAATTCCAAACGTACTGTTTTTTAAACAGTAATTTGCTATCTTTACAACCTCATATATTAAACAAATGAAACATTATAGTGCATTTTCCTTTATATAAAACAATACAAAAGTATTAACTATAAACATAAAATATAAAATATAAAATAAAAATACAAGTTCGGTATACAGACCCTTATATTTAAAAAGAAAAGCTGTCCCTTGTCCTTCAGTTAAAAAAAAGTTAGCTGGCTACTGCAAATGTAAGAACTACACAGAAAAGTGCTTATGCAGAAAGCTGTGTGTAGAATTAAAAGAAAGTAAAAGCGAAGGGGGGGGGGGGATCGCAATCACAGCTAATTTCGGGAATGTGGATTTTTGAACAAATCATGCCAATTTTGTAATTTTCGGACACTGGTGTTCCTCTGCTGCGTATTATACCTAAGGATCAACTGATCCACAGCTCGATTGTTCGTTGAAATTGGAACTGACTTAATCCGCAGCTTGGGATGATCCCCAGGAATGTACCATAACAGCGAGATCACAACTTAGTACGCTTCATGCATACTGACTGTGAATGTTCATTGCAATTTACCCGATGAGTCTATGAGCGAGTTGTTCATAAATAAAGATGTTAAACTCTTTATTATTATTATTATTATTATTATTATTATTATTATTATTATTATTATTATTATTATTATTTGTGTAAAAAGTAGTTTCACAGTAAGTGAATTTAGTAAGTGAATTTTACCAGTTACCATAGTAACTGGTAAAATTGTTTTTAAATCAAAACCTATCCCTCTCTCTGTTTCTCTGTCTCAGTGTCTCTCTCTCTCTGCACTTGTGGTTTTTATCTTGACACTGAATCCGCCAGGCCTAAAGTCTGTCTTTTTTTTTTAATTCCAGATATAAACTGATCTAAACAATTGAACCCCAGAGCTGACGACAATGGGTGGTTCCAGTTCCAGTATCTCTGGTAGTGGGGGTTCCACTATCTCTGGTGATAGTGGTAATATCTCTATGTCATCTAGTGTCAACAGTCCTCAGTCAGCCCCTGAAGCCAATGCCACCATAACTAATGCCAGCAGATCCAACCTGCGTGCCTACTACAGCACCAACGAGATGCAGCTGTCTGAGATTCTGAGCCCCAGAAATGCCTTCAAACCCGACAGCCCTGAGTTGCCCTACCTCAAGCTGTCCGGCTATGGCATTGTAAGCTTCAATCCTGGTGAGGGTTTGTTCGCCACCGTGCTGATGGTGAACGCCATCAACCCCAGCGTCTGCGCGGGAACCATCGCAGAGAACTTCCAGGTCCGTCCGGGAAGCACTGTCATCATTACGGCCAATCACGAGATCGTTACGCAGTAGAGCGACCAGGACAACGAGGGTCGATGAAGATGGAAACAACCACGAGACAGCCTGACTCAGAGACGTCATTCTGCTTCCGCCTTAACTATTACTACAGATGAATAAAGGTATGTTTTTGTTTCTTTGGTAGGCTGAGGGGTTGAATAGTGGGTGAAGTTTTGCTGATTTCAATAAAAAGATGAGCATGCTATTCTGAATAGCTATAATCTTGTTCCAGTTAGTCTAACTATAGACTAACTGGAACAATAAGCAACATAAAAATTACTAATAAAAACTCAATGTACACTCTTAACAGAAATCTATGCATGTAACCTTGTTATAATCAGCAGGAGTCTGGTATTAGACAAGGGACTATAGCTCAGGAAAAACTTTGATAAAAATAATAATGAGCATTTACTCTTAACAGTGAGGGGCAGCTCTGAAATTGATGCAGCAGAGCAATGGTTCCCCACTCTGATCCTGGAGGACCCCTGCCTGCCTCCCTGCCTGCCTCCCTCTGCTGGTTTTTATTACAACCAAGCTGCTCTCAGTTATTTCACAGAACCCTCAATTGAATTTACAGTTTGCTTAATTAGTCTTTTTAAATAGTTTAGCTTGTAAATTTTAAGAGATTTCCATTTCCTTATACGACTTTATATGTAACTGAAATCTCTCCCAACTGTTATATATATATATATATATATATATATATATATATATATATATATATATATATATATATATATATATATATAAACTTTGATAAAACTCTGATGATTAGGACAATGTTTTTAGTTGAGTAATTTAGTTCATTCAAAGTAATTGAGAGCAGCTCAAGTTGGAAAACAAACCAGCAGAGACACAGACAGACAGGGCGTCCCCAGGACCAGGGTTGGAGGGGGGCGGGGGATTAAGGGTTAAATGTATCCAGTAGCTAATTTCATAATAATTAAAACAATGAAGTCACTGAAGAGGACTTGGGTGGAACGAAAATCAGCAGCAGACACTGGACCGGACACACTCCAGGACCAGAGTCTGACTGACTGACTGACTGACTGACTGACACCCTTGTTTTAAAGCAAAGAAAACCATAAGATGATGTTTCCACTTAGCACTGGGAACACTGACTGGCTGGTGTGTCTTGTTCCTGATCTTCACTGACCTGGTACCTGACGTGGTGATCGAGACTCCTGTGCAGAGTGACACCCGAATTGTCCTGCCTTGTTTCAAAGAACACTGCTTCTGGGAGGGAGGGCATCATTCACTTTCATTCAAATATTGATTATTTAGCTATAGATGATGTGATTTTATTGCATGCTTGTAGTGAGTGCTTTGGGCTGAAACGTAACCAGATTTGTAACATATATTAAGAAGATAAAAAAGTTTACAAATGAGAGGAGGCCATTTGGCCCATCTTGCTTGTTTGGTTGTTAGTAGCTTATTGATCCCAAAATCTCATCAAGCAGCTTCTTGAAGGATCCCAGGGTGTCAGCTTCAACAACATTACTGGGGAGTTGATTCCAGACCCTCACAATTCTCTGTGTAAAAAAGTGCCTACTATTTTCTGTTCTGAATGCCCCTTTGTCTAATCTCCATTTGTGACCCCTGGTCCTTGTTTCTTTTTCAGGCTGAAAAAGTCCCTTGGGTCGACACTGTCAATACCTTTTAGAATTTTGAATGCTTGAATTAGGTCGCCACGTAGTCTTCTTTGTTCAAGACTGAACAGATTCAATTCTTTTAGCCTGTCTGCATATGACATGCCTTTTAAGCCCGGAATAATTCTGGTCGCTCTTCTTTGCACTCTTTCTAGAGCAGCAATATCTTTTTTATAGCGGGGTGACCAGAACTTCCCTTGATTTAAATTCAACACTTTTCAAAATGTATCCGAACATCTTGTTAGCCTTTTTTATAGCTTCCCCACATTGTCTAGATGAAGACATTTCTGAGTCAACAAAAACTCCTAGGTCTTTTTCATAGATTCCTTCTCCAATTTCAGTATCTCCCATATGATATTTATAATGTACATTTTTATTTCCTGCGTGCAGTACCTTACACTTTTCTCTATTAAATGTCATTTGCCATGTGTCTGCCCAGTTCTGAATCTTGTCTAGATCATTTTGAATGACCTTTGCTGCTGCAACAGTGTTTGCCACTCCTCCTACTTTTGTGTTGTCTGCAAATTTAACAAGTTTGCTTACTATACCAGAATCTAAATCATTAATGTAGATTAGGAATAGCAGAGGACCTAATACTGATCCCTGTGGTACACCACTGGTTACCACACTCCATTCTGAGGTTTTTCCTCTAATAAGTACTTTCTGTTTTCTACATGTTAACCACTCCCTAATCCATGTATATGTGTTTCCTTGAATCCCAACTGTGTTCAGTTTGAGAATTAATCTTTTGTGTGGGACTTTGTCAAAGCTTTCTGGAAATCTAAATAAACCATGTCATATGCTTTGCAATTATCCATTATCGATGTTGCATCCTCAAAAAAATCAAATACTAAAATGTAGTGTAATCCTAGTGTGAATCCCCGCTGGTGTGTCTTGGTCCTGCTCTTCACTGACCTGGTACCTGACATGGTGATCGAGACTCCTGTGCAGAGTTACACCTGAATTGTCCTGCCTTGTTCCAGAGGAGACTGCTTCTGGGAGGGAGAGCATCGATCACTTTCATTCAAATATATTGAAGCAGTGAGAGAGTGTGCTATTGATTATTTATCTATAGAGATGATGTGATTTTATTGCATGTTGTAGTGAGTGCTTTGGGCTGAAATGTAACCAGATTTGTAACATATATTCAAATACTAAAATGTAATGTAATCCTAGTCCTATCTATATGTAATCGGTCTGTTTTTCACTTTGCGTTGTGTTCGTTTATTTAGAGATGTCTGCCTGCTTGCGTGCCTGTCACTGCTGCAATAATAATGTCAATGGCCTTAACTGACGGCCTCTTATAATTCTGATAAAGAAAGAAGAAAAGGGTTCAAATTAATCTTTCCTTTCTGCAGAAATCTCCAAGCAAAACGGTAATGTAATAAATAATATTTATTCTAAAAGAAATTAAGTTAGATAAATTAAGTGACAGTATTATAAGAAAATCAAGAAAATAGGGTGTTTCTAAAGTAATACTAATGATTAAAATGAATGCTGGGACTAGTAACTTTTAAATTGATTTATATATCACTGCTTTTACTTTTGCTTACCTCTCTCAGCCGTAAGAATCGCTGACTGAGACAGTAGAGGCGATGACGTAGCATTACTCAATATTGCGGGACACAACAATTGCAGGCTGTTGCATCTCCAGATTTTATAAACACTCTGTAACTTACAGTATCACAGGAGCAGGATTCTGGATGAAATATATATATTTATTCATGCTACATATACACCTGCACATTGCGTTAGTATTGAAATTCTGTTTGTTTAATAAAGGACACCAGACTGCCTGGATTCTCTAAAAGAAAACTGAAAGTTCTGTGTATTGTTTGAATATATTAATGCTTTCAAATTAAAGGAAGGAGTATTTTACTTGTATTGGTAAATCGTTCACTAAAGAGTCTGTGTGGTTATTCTTGATTATTTTAGCTACCTGTTACTGCTGTTTTCTCTGTCCAAGTAGTTCACAACTGTTACTGTACCAGTGATTATATCATGGCTTGGAACCATTGATTGGCCAATCAGCATGCAGCATTCTAACAAGCCATTTTATAATGTGTTTACTAATGCAGCCCATTAGAACCTGGAATCTGATTGGCTGACAGGACTAAATAGTTTTATTATTATTCACATTGCAAAAAGAACTATTAATGTCTATAAAATGAACAATACAGGCAGCCCACAAACAAACACGTAACAGTATTGTTGCGTTTGCTCGTATGTCAATCATATTAAACTAGATATTTCTATTACTTATAAGAACATCTATTTTACGTATGAGCTGTGAGGTTTAGACTAACCATAGACATTGGAAACTTGACATTATGTCTGCTAATAAGGAAAGTTTATCTCACCTTTCAACTCAGGCGGATGAGATATAAGGATTCCAAAGAACTAAATATTAAGGTCCAGGCTTATTGTTTTAAAATGATCTCTTTTGAGGAGATGGTTTATTAAAAAGACCAGTACTTCCCCTTGTACAATCTCAGAGCAAGCTCCTGTCACAGTAGGTGCTTTTAGCAGTCTGAGAATAAGGGAAGAATACAGTTTTTCAAAAGTAGGTTTTTTGAAAAATAAATCTTAAAATAAGGAAATCTCATTTCAGATAAAAACAGAATAAACAATAGTTCTCTATCTATCATTCCTCAGTTTAAAACAAGAATTAGAACAAATTCAAAAATACCTATAGGTCATACATGAAATTTAGGATGACATCAATATACGTTCAGAACTATAATTTAGGGACACTGTGGCAGAGCAAAGCTCTGCCTTTTTAAATTGGCAGGAATGGGGTTAATTTCCCCTACCTGCATGGGTTTATTAGGTTCAGGTGGCTGGGGTTGATTAGATTATTAGTTTAATTAACGATCAATCAGCACCCAGCCACCTGACATAAAAGGAGGCCTCTGCTTCCCATTAGGGTAGAGAGGAGCTGAGGAAGCAGGTTGGTGTTTTTGTGAATCCAGTGAAGGCATTGCCCAGCCTGGAAATCTTTATTTTTTGTAAGTTTTGTCTTTTTTGTATTGCTTTATTTGTGTTTAAATCCCTTTATTTTGCCCTTGTGCACTTTTATTTTGTGTTAGTTATAATAAAATTGGTATTTTTTTTAACTTAAAAAAAAAAAAAAAAAAAGCAAACAAATTTTATTATAACTAACACAAAATAAAAGTGCACAAGGGCAAAATAAAGGGATTTAAACACAAATAAAGCAATACAAAAAAGACAAAACTTACAAAAAATAAAGATTTCCAGGCTGGGCAATGCCTTCACTGGATTCACAAAAACCAACCTGCTTCCTCAGCTCCCTCCTCCTAATGGGAAGCAGAGGCCTCCTTTTATGTCAGGTGGCTGGGCGCTGATTGATCGTTAATTAAACTAATAATCTAATCAACCCCAGCCACCTGAACCTAATAAACCCAGGCGGATAGGGGAAATGAACCCCGTCCCTGCCAATTTTAAAAAGGGCAGAGCTTTGCTCTGCCACAGACACACTATAAACTTGTGATCTGTTTTTCACTCCCACCGGCCACTGGATTCTAATGACCAGATTTCTCTTTGCAGATAGTCTGTACCTTCACAATGCAGAATTCAGGGTCAGGAATTGAAATGAAACACAAATGACTGTGTGGCAGTGTTGGCCCACCCATGTGTGTAGTTCGGTGTTATATGTTGCGTGTTGTGTGTTAATGGTGTATAGTCATTGGTACACAGGTTATAAAATGGGTTATGCGCACAAGTGTTTAAAATGTATATTTGTATTTAGGCACAAGGATTGCACAACACTTCACCTGCAGGTAAAATGTAATAATATGTGAGCACGGGGAACTGCACTTTATTAATTCACGTGCAGTTGTACCGAGACTCCAATTGATGATTGATTAGCAATCGAGCCTCACTCACTCGGGGTTGTATGTTTGGCGAGTGGAGAACAGGATTGGATACAGAGGTAATAATAATAGTTAAAGTAAATCATAATGCCAGCTCACCGTGTTTGTCTGTGTAATCCGTTTTGTTTGTCTCTTTGTTTTGGCTACCAGTGACGTGTCCTATGTTTTGTTTGTCTTGCAACTTTTTATTTTCTACTGGTGTAATCATTAAGTGCTGAATGCAAGCAAGTACTCAGCTTCACCAAAACTCCACATCTCTCTGTCTGTTCTGTGTTGGTTCCTGTTTCTGGTCTGACGTTACGCACTACAGCTGTCTTTGTGACTGACTGGTATTGATATAATAAAATAAGTTAGAAATGTAATCACATGAATATATTTTGGAAATAAAATTTGTTCAGATTCTTTTCTTTTTCAAAAATAAACAAATGTTCCTTTTGGAACATAGACTGTATCAGGGGAAGACCTTAGCACATAGACACTTCATATTACAAAACATTCTGTTCATCCTTTTAAAGCAAGCTAAATTGATTGTATTGGAGCATATCCAAAAAAATGAACATAAGTGAAGAACATATTGGATTGGAGCAGATCCAACAAAACTTACATAAGAGAAAAAAAGTATCCTTGACTTATAAACATTGTTTACGTTTAGTAGGAACAAATCATATTGATAATAAAAGTTATTTCCAGTGTGTTTAGTCCTCAGTGTGACTCAGTGTGATTAGACAAGTGATATAGAAAAGTCAATAGCATTTAGACTCTGAGATCTTCCTCCTCACCAGATCCAGTTGTCTCGCAGTCTTCCAGGCCTGCCATTATATCCAGCCATTCTTGCATTTCTTGGTTATCAATCATAATAAATGATTCACTCACATTCAAATCAAAATCATTTTGATTATTGATGTCCTCTGGGTCGTTGATTACTCTTGGTGATTCAATTTCTTCCAGTCTGAAACACCCCTGATTCCCAATTCCATCCATCCATTCTTGTAATGGTGTCAGGTTGATATGGAAACACGTCACTCTGTTCTGGTGCTTCCGGTTAGGAGTGAATAACTTCAGGGTACCATGCCAGAACTAGATGTGTAGGGAACAAGCACAATCTACCTAGTTTCCCTTAACAGTTTTTTTTTTAAATCAGTCATCCCTTTAATTGTCACCACAGACCAATAATAGGGATTGTTACCCGTTTCTTCGTTCATTGGTGTTGGATCAGACAGAGGGAACTGAGCTTTATGTGTTGATTTGTGCTTTGGATCAACTAATCCCGTGAGAATAGTTTTTACTCAAAAATGTTGTGTTTGAATTGAGTTCAGCAAGACTGTGGGGCGACATCTGAAATGAGCACAAAAGACTTCATTGGACATTATTAGAAGCTTAATTGGTCCAATTAATTAATTTAGGGTATGGTTAGAACAAAAACCAGGAGGGACACCACCAGCCCTGGAGTGGGGCACCACTCCTATTTATTTATTTTTTTTTTTGTAAAATCTGAACTTTTCAATGATATTTACTTGGGCATGTAAATGTTTTAATATTGACTCTGAAAAGTTTTAACAATTTTATATTGACTGTGAAATGATTTAATACCTTTGTATTTTAATACAATCTGAGTATCCTCCCTTGAATTTCTCTTCTCATCCCGTGACTAATCAGAAATGTGCATGTAAGGCAGAGTGCGTGACCAATGCAGCACTTCCTGTTCCTTGCAATTCACCTCAGCCTTTCATTTGCAATAGTTCAGCCCTTGATTAGCATATCTGCCAAGATAATACAATATAAACCAAGAAGATTGTATTCATTCCCTCTATTAGTCCCTGGGCAGAAGCCTACATTCATTACCAGCTTGTGGGGCAAAGTCCTTCACATATCAATTGTAAGCTTGACATCTCTAGATTACATATCCAGTGGATATCCTGTTTGGCAGCTGTCACAGTAAAACATGCAGGAATATAGAGGTATCCAACTACAGACGCTTATTGAAATAAAACCACTTCAGTACTAGGCATTTATTTGTTATTGTTATTATATATTTATGTACAAATATTTTTATATATTGAATGAAAACATTAAAAGTACATAAACGTATACAGACCCCCAAACCATATTGTTCAGAAAAATACAAAATGTTAAAAGTTCTAATTTATTTGAAATAATGACCTGCTTCATTGTTGAATCCTTGCTTTGTGACATTCAGCTGTTTTTTATTTTTTATCAGTGCAAGATTTATTACACTTTTGCACGAAAAAACATTAAAAATCCTTACAATCATTTAAGTTCTTTACAATTAATCTGTTTTGTATTTTATTTATTATTATTATTTTTCTAATCATGATACCATGGTAAAGGTGAATATGGTAAATGGTGGTACTTATATCATGCTATCTGTGAAAATGACAGACATGAGATTAAATCCCAGACAGGTTGGCTACATCATTACTAAATTGAAATGCAAATATATTATTGGAATTATGGATTATAAATAACTGTGTCAGAGTTTTATTGGAAAATGGCGCCACTGACTGATAGCAAGTTTAAAAAAAAATGAACAAGAAGCCCCGATTGTATTTTATTTATTGTCAGTTGGTTTAATGTGGGGTTCAGTGCTACAGTTTAATAGGCTTCTATAAATCCATTGTGTGTTTAAATTGAAGCATATGGGTGATATTCTTTCAATCCTTTTCGTCCATTATGACTAGCATATTTATAGAATATTTTCTCATTAACACAATTCAGCTTGCTCACAGTTTATAAATGTGTCTGAAAACACTACAGATTTAATTTTGATTAAAAACCAAAAGAAAACCACAAGTTACAACTGTTAGAAAAGTGATTAAAAAGTGACAAGTTGAAGCAGAATTCCTAAGAATTGAGCTATTCCTAAGAATTGAGCTATTCCTAAGAATTGAGCTGTTCCTAAGAATTGAGCTATCCCTAAGAATTGAGCTATTCCTAAGAATTGAGCTATTCCTAAGAATTGAGCTGTTCCTAAGAATTGATTCCTAAGAATTGAGCTAAGAATTGAGCTGTTCCTAAGAATTGAGCTGTTCCTAAGAATTGAGCTGTTCCTAAGAATTGAGCTATCCCTAAGAATTGAGCTATTCCTAAGAATTGAGCTATTCCTAAGAATTGAGCTATTCCTAAGAATTGAGCTGTTCCTAAGAATTGAGCTGTTCCTAAGAATTGAGCTGTTCCTAAGAATTGAGCTATCCCTAAGAATTGAGCTATTCCTAAGAATTGAGCTGTTCCTAAGAACTGGGGGGGGCGTGTGGGGCGGGAGATAAAACACACAATAAAAACAAACACAAATATCCGCTGCAGAAAGTATTTTTCACACAAGCCTTCAGAAAGTGCATCGAGACACAAAGACATTCCTGTTCTTTGCCTGGATTTAAGAAAAGTATCAAGGTAATGTTCCCTGCTGCTGTATGCAATTAGAGCAATGCTTTTAATTGTGGTGAATGGACAACTAATACAGTGTGTGTGTGTGTGTGTGTGTGTGTGTGTGTGTGTGTGTGTGTGTGTGTGTGTACTGTCTCTCTAAATCAAAGCTGTGTGTTCCACTTTCTATAACTTTTGTCACCTAACTGAAAATGGTTGCAATGCAGTTAAATTAATAGAGTAAACTCCAAGCAACGTATTTCCTTGAAACAAAGGGCTGCTAATTGAAGAGTTCATAATTGCAGGAGCTTTGTATTAGTGGTATTGTAGCAGTGGAACTTTGAACCTGAATTTGCCTGTTTGTTTTTTTGGGGGTGATTAAAAATAAAAATCAAATTACAAATTACAGAAGCTCTTTTTATTGAATCATCCTCCTCTTCAATACATTGTTAATTTACTCCTGCTCATTTTGGTTCACCTCTGAAAATCACTAGAGCAGTGTGTCTGAACCCTGGACCTGGGGACCCTCCTGTCTGTCTGTATGTCTGTCTGTCTGTGTCTCTGCTGGATTTTATTCTAACTGGGTTCTCAATTACTTAATTGACCCCACAATTGAACTAATAATAATTAGCGTAATGAGGGCTTTTTAATTATTTTAAACAGTTGAGAGAGAATTCAAGTGACCTATAAAATTGTATCAAGTAACATGAATTCTCTAACTTTTTATAAGCTTCTAAACAAGTTAAAAAGTAAAATTAAGCAAATTCTCATTTCAATTGAGGAGTCAAAGAAGTTACTGAGAGCAGCTCCTCAGTTGGAACAAAACCAGCAGAGACACAGACAGCTGTATCTCCAACAAATGAAAAGGCAGGCTGCACACCTATCTTTTTAATTAATTTCTACACAGAGACAAGAAAGATAACGTTTCAATGACGAGAGCTCACGAAAACCAATGTAGAAATAAATGAATTATGCACTGATGTTTTTTTATTTTTTTGCAATTTATATTTATAGACACATTTTGGCAGAATAATAACAATCCTAATAATTTTAAGAGAGTTCCAGCAATTCATTGGTTGGCTCCCTAGTAAATGTTTGATTATCACACCCTACATTTATTCTAATATTAAACATGATGTAAATGTATTATCTTTGAAAATTTGTAACAGTGCATTGCAGCTTACATGGTATTATATACAGTACAACTGATATAAATAACCAATATACACAATTCAATTCAAATAAATTTCAGTAAGTGAATGATTGCACATTTAATTATATAACAACCAGGTCTTAACTTTGATAAAGAAAATGTTCACATCCCTTAAAATACCTTATTCTCTGAAGGAAGTGAATTCCTAACTAAAGTACCTCTTATCAGGAGAGCTATTTGGGCAAACGGTGTTCTACACTTCTCCATTTTACAATTCCCACCCTCCCTTGTCTGTTTGTGCCTCCAGATAGCTTTGTCATGTATTGCATAAACACATGAAGTAAACTGTATTGTTTCAACACTGAGCTAATGTTGGTGATAGTATTACTACAAACTCAAATTATGAGTGAAGAACAACATGTATTTCTCTTTTGTTTGGTTAACACCTGTAGCTTGAATATAGTTTTTTGAAGGATGCCATGTCTTAATTTCATAAATGTTCATATGTTCATAAATGTAATTTTATTCTCAACCTAAGTCACAAGAAAGGCTGATATCTCATGATAACTCACAGGCCCTGGAGTGCATTATTGTTATTATTAACTGGGTCAGTTGCAACAAACAAAAAGCTCTGGATGATCCTGTGGTTAGTACCTTAGAACTAGACTAAAACTCTGCACTGTTACCAATTGCAATGAGCCGAGAACTTCCACATAGTGCCGAGGTGCAGAGTGAAACTGTTCCCAATTGCAACGAACTCCAGATAACGAGTGCTGCCCCCTAGATGGTCCTGATTTGCGGTACTAAATGAAACCACCAAGTTCTCTAGACTAAGTAGAAAAGTTACCACACTAACTTGAGTTAAAATGAAAAACCTCATTAAGGTCACATTTTCTGAAAACATTAATTAAACTGATATTTTAAATATGTAGACTGCAAAATAGGCTAAAATCTGCTTAAAACTTCACACCAGACTTAGAACGTGTCGCAGCGGGATGTTTTCTATGGCAAGCCAAGTGATTATTTGAAGATTTTTTTTTTTGGAATATTTGAAGATGTTTATACGATGTACAACTTTGTTAAATATATATTATATATACTGACACGGTTTGTTGTTTTTTTTTTTTAAACGGTACATTGCTATCTTTACAATCTCTTGTATTAAATAAACAAAACATTTTAGAGCATTTTCTTTAAATAAAACAATACAAAAGTATTAACTATAAACATGTAAAATACTACAAGTTCGCTATACAGACCTTTACATTTTGTTAACTGGCTTCCACAAATGAAAGAACTACACAGAAGCGTGCTTATGCACTGAATGCAGTATGAAAGACACTGCTGATGAACCTTTCCGTGGCGTGTTTCTTTTAACCAACAAAAAACAGATGTTTTGCTGCCAATGAGAAATCTCACGTTGCTATTGTTAATTTGCATGATTGTCACCGCCTTTACATTTTTACTATTATTATTGTTTTTGTTTTTTTGTCTTTTGTCATTTACAATTGCGGGTGGTTTTATACCTGGATTGCATCAGATAATATCGCTCACTGTATATTTTAAGCAGGGTTCTCCTCATCTGCTTGATATCATCTTTGTGTAACATTCTTCCATTTAATGGTTTAAAATATAAATGCTATACAATAAGAAATTGGGGTTGGAAATGGAGAGGAGCGGGTATTGGATACCAGCAATGTTGCAAATGCGCTAACTGTTTAAAATAGACTCAGGTCTAATAACAGGTCTAATAACATTATTCAGAGGTTGTTGTGTTTAGTTGGAGATAAGGGCGGGGCGGGGCGGGGCTGGGGGGGGGGGTCTATGGGGTCTGAGTTGTGGATCTCACCTGGAGAATCACGGACCGCATAGTTGCTAATTTAGTTGATTTTGTGTGTGTGTGTGTTTTTCTTTTACTCTTTTTTTCCTGCTTTGGTTGGCTGGTGTGGTGGGGATTACGCTGCTCAAGTTTCATAGATCCATCTTCCTATTACCTCTCTTCATTATGCAAGCCTCTAACTTAAAAAATAATGGACTGGGTCTGACCTTGTGGAATGTGAAATGCTTAAACCACCCCATTAAGAGGAACAAAGTCCTGTCCAACCTTAAAATGTGACGTGGCATTTTTACAGGAGACACATTTATTGGAAGATGAGGCAAAAACGTTATGGAGGGACTGGGTAGAACAGGTAAATTTTAGTACAGGCAGTGGCAATAGCAGAGGGGTTAATTGATAAAAAGCTACAGTTTAAGTTTATTAAAGGAATATAAGACCAAGAGGGTAGGTTTGTAATACTCCTAGCTGAGATAAGGGGCCACAAAATCATTCTAGCAAATATTTATGCACCAATTGGTGATAATCCTGCTTTTTTTGAAGATCTTGAAACCAAACTAAGTGATTTGGGTCAATGTCTAATTACAGCGAGTGGGGACTTTAATTAGGTGCTGGATCCAATTTTGGATCGCAGTTCCCCATCAGCTTGCCGTGTGTCTAGGTCATTAAGAGTATTGCATGGTATTTGCAATGGTTTAGGTCTGGTAGACATTTGGCACTTACAAAATCCAAAAGAAAGAGACTACACATTTTATTCTTCCCCTCATCATGTATTTTCTAGAAATGATTTTTTTCTAATATCAAAATCTTTAATTAATTCCACACTCTCATGTGCAATTGGGAATATTGCTGTGTCGGTCCATGCTCAGGTATCTCTTCAGTTGCTTCCCTTTATAAAACCAGACAAATCACCAAGATGGAGGTTTAATTCCACTCTGTTACAAGAATAAAAATTTAGGAATGCTCTCAAAGCTCAAATTGATCTTTACATAGAAACAAATGTATCCTCTTCCCAATCTGCAGGAGTAACCTGGGAAGCAATGAAGACTTTTCTGAGGGGCTTTGTTATCCAGTTCCCTGCACGGAAAAAGAGAGCTGCTACAGTTAAACAATTAGAAATTGAAAAAGATCTGCAATGTGTGAGAAAGCCTTTAAACAATGTCCCAGACAATTTAAGGAAATTAACAAAGTTAAAATACGAGTAGAATTGTTTTCAGACAAAAAAAAAGCTGAATTTGCTTTATTTATGGTCAAACAAAAACATTTTGAGGAGGGAGATAAGGCAGAACAATTACTAACTCGTTATATCAAACACAGAGAGGCAGCAGCTGTCATTCCAGCAGTGAGATCTCAGGAAGGAAATCTTATGACTGGGTCACGTGACATTAACAAGGCTTTTAAAGAATGTTATTTGTTTCTATACGCCTCTGAAGTAACTGCAGATAAGTCTGTAATGGAATCCTTTTTTTAGCAACCTAAACTTGCCCAGACAAGAGAACCATGATAAAGAGCTCTTGAATGCTCCTACAACATTAGAAGAGGTAGTGGAGAAAAATTGGGAGGTTATCCTTAAACAAAGCCCCATGTTTAGATGTTTTCATAGGGGGATTTTACAAAACTTATATAACAGAATTGGCTCCTTTATTATTGGATATGTTAGGGAAGCATATACAGGGAACTCCCTGCCATCCATTAATTAATAACAATGGGAACATTTTATCAAAAATTCTTTCTTGCCGCTGGACAAAATCATTATAAAACTGATTCACCCTGATCAAGTGGGATTTATGAGAAGTTGATGTTCATCTGATAACATAAGGCGTCTTATTGGTATTATGTAAGCTACACAAAACGCTGCCTCCCCAATGGCCACCATCTCATGAGACGCAGAGAAAGCCTTCGACAGAGTGGAATGGGAATATTTGTACTATGCACTTCAATCATTTGGCATTGGTCCACGTTTTATTTGGTGGATACAGCTACTATACCAGCATCCAACAGCAGCAGTCCTAACAAATGGCTTGATATCTCACCAGTTTGAACTGGGAAGGGGCACCAGGCAGGGATGCCCTCCCTCACCTCTTCTTTTTGCCCTAGCCTCGGAACTGCTCTCAGTTGCTATCCGTGCAAATCCCTCTTTTCCAGGTATTCAGGTGGGGGACTCAACACATAGACTCATGCATTACACTGATGATATTTTGTTATTTGTGTCCGACCCAGAAAGATCTATCCCTGGCCTTCTTGAACTGGTAGACTCCTTCTCAAAGTTTTCAGGATACAAAATTAATTGGACAAAGTCAGAGGGTCTCCCTCTTACATCCTACTGCCTAAAATCTCTGTTTCGGGCTGATCTATTTCAATGGCCTAAGAAAGAAATCAAATATTTAGGACTTAATATTCCACCAAAAATAAATAATTTAATCCCAGAAAACATTGAACCTCTACTAGATAAAATTGCAGCTGATTTCAAAAGGTGGTCCTCCTTGTTCCTGTCATTATGGGGAAAAGCAAAATGAATAGCACACCTCAATTAAATTATTTACTGCAGGTTCTCCCAATTAAAATCCCAAGCAAATAGTATGCACAATTCGATATACTATGTAACCAATTTTTGCAGAATGGGAAACGCCCCAGACTCCACTTGAAAAGATTGCAGGGGCCCGTAGATAATGGAAGGTTGGGCATTCCTAAATTAATATTCTACCACTTTGCATTTGTGCTGCGACACATAGCACAATGGTCCACTCCCCCCGAGAGGGCATCTCCTTGGTTTAACACTGAGAGGTTTGACACTGGATCCCTCCCCCTGCTTAATTCTATTGTTAGCAAGCTATCTCCGCTAGGTCAGACTCATTTGGTTACAGCGCATCTTTGATAGACTCCGCAGGGATCTGGATGAACCCCATGTTATTAGTAAATCCCCCTATTTGTGGAAAGACTGGTATATTGGGGGCATACGTGTCCTAGGAGATTTATATGAAAACAATATAATAAAATCATTTGAAAACCTTAAAGATCAGTTTGGTTTACCACCATCCCATTTTTGGAGATATCTACAAATTAGAGACATGCTGCGCAAAGTGTTTGGCTTGAGCTCTAATTCTCCTAGACACGTGGGTACCCCGTCCAGGATCTTTGAGAGATTCAGCAAGGAGCATGAAGCTTCTTCCTATTATGCCATACCTCTACAAAAGTCAAATATATATAGTTTGTCATTACAATCAGTCTGGGAGAAAGATTTAAATATATCCTTTACTGAAGAGGAATGGGCTAATGTCCTAAAAAGTATAAAAACAATGTCAAGGGAGTTGCGAACCAGGCTTGTTCAGCTTAAGATCTGGCATAGGTTCTACTGAACCCCTGCCAGGTTACATAGGCTGAGTATAAAGGACTCCCCAGATTGTTGGAAGTGCCTAACAGAGGTGGGGACACTAGTGCTTGCTATGTGGGCTTGCCTATGGCTTCAAGCTTTTTGGGCTAGGGTCCATGACATTTTGCAAGATGTTGTTCAGGCGAGTATTCCTTTCTGCCCAAAGACTTTATATTCTCAGGGATCCTTCTAGATGGAACATCTTCCTACTCAGGATGCAGACTGTATTCAGAATGCCCTCTTGACTGGGAGGAAACTTCTAGTGGAGGGGTGGGGGTCTGCCAATGCCCCTTCTGTGCATGAATGACAGCTGTTTTTGAGTAATACTGCAGCCTATGAACGACTTTCCTTGAAAGCCTAACCATACCAGGTGACAGCCCAAACCATGTGAAAGCTTGCAATTGAAATTGTTGTGAAGGAGATTGATGACTTGAACCATCCAGGAAGCATGGTTTATTTTTAATTTTTTTTTTTTGTGTTTGTCTATTATTAACATTTTCATCTTATCTTTTTATTTTCTATCTTCAGATCTACATATATATTTAACTAATTTTATTCTGTATTCTTCAACACTTTTTCATTTATATTCCATTTGGAATTTTTTATGTTGTTGTACATTTTAAAATTCAATAAAACAGTTTAATACAAAAAAAAAAATGCGCTTATGAAGACAATTTTGTGCACAATCAAAAAAATGTAAAAACAAAGGGGATCACAATCACAGATCTAATTTCAGGAATGTAGATTTGGAACAAATCATGCCAATTTTGGACGTTTTCAGACACTGGTCTAGTCTTGTTCTTCTGCTGAGTACTAAACCTGACGATCAGATGATCTGCAACTTGTTTGTTCGTTACAATTAGAACTGACTTAATCCGCAGCTTGGGATGATCCCCAGGAATGTACCATAACAGCGAGACCGCAACTTATAACATAACAGCGAGACCATAATATTCATTGCAATTGACCTGATGAGTCTATGAGTGAGTTGTTGGTAAAGAAGACTTTAAAGTTTTTTTTTTATTGTTATTTGTATAAAAATTAGTTTCACAGTAACTGCAATTGGAAAGGTGGCAGTTACCACAGTAATTGGCAAAATTGTTTTTATCCCTCTTTTTATTTCTCTCTGTCTCAGCAACTCTGGTTTTTATCTTGACACTGAATCTGCCAGGCTTAAAGTCTGTTTTTTTTAAATTCCAGATATAAACGGAGCTAAACAAATCAAACCCCAGAGCTGACGACAATGGGTGGTTCCAGTTCCAGTATCTCTGGCAAAGGGGATTCCAGTGTCTCTGGTATTGCGGGTTCCACTATCTCTGGTGACGGAGGTAGTATCTCAGTCACATCCAGTGTCAACAAACCGTACAATTGCATGGCCATAGTCACCGCATCCAAAGCCACTGTAGCTAACGCCAGCGGAGCAAACCTCCGTGCCTACTACAGCACCAAAGAGATGCAGCTGTCTGAGATAGTGGGCACCAAAAACACCTTCAAACCTGACAGCCCTGAGTTGCCCTACCTCAACCTCCCCGCTAATGGCGTTGTAAGCTTCAACCTCGGTGAGGGTTTGTTTGTCACCGTGCTGGTGGAGGACGCCAGCACCCCTAACGTCTGCGTGGGAACCATCGCAGAGAACTTCCAAGTCCGTCCGGGCAGCTCTTTCATCATTACAGCCAGTCGCAAGATCGTTCTGCGGAACAGCGACCAGGACAACGAATGGGTCGATGAAGATGACAACAACCACAAGACAGCCTGAGACATCATTCTGCTTCAGCCTTAACTATTAATACAGATAAATAAAGGCTTTGAATCCCAAACTCTGTGTTTGTCTCTTTGGTAGACTGAGGGGTTGAATAGTGGGTAAAGTTTTGATGATTTCAATAAAAAGATGAGCATGCCGTTCTGACTAGCTATAGTCTTGTTCTAGTTAGTGTAACTGTAGACTCACTGAAACAATAAACAACTTAGAAATTACTAATACAAACTCAGTGTGTACTATTATAACACAAATCCACACCTAGGAACTTGTTGTAACCGTGTATAATCAGTAGGAGTCTGGTATTAGATTAGAAACTTCATAGTTTAGGAAGAATATATTTTAATCTATTTGATAAAAATAATAATGAGCATTTACTCTTACAGCGAGGGGCACCTCTGAACTTGATGCAGTGGAGCAGGGGTTGCCAACTCTGATCCTGGAGGACCCCTGTCTGTCTGCCTGTATATATACACTTAGGAAGGGTACAGCCCTTTATCGGTCAGCTGATGAAGTGAAAAAACACCCAGTGCTTTTAAAAGCTAATAACCTTTGAAGTAAGCTACCAAATTTCACATGCTGATAGATTTGTAGTCATTAAATCTACAAATCACATCAGAATAATTGTAAAACATACTTTTTTTTAGCGGCCCACTTGGTCGACAGATGGGTAGAATGTTGCTAGATAGATAGATAGTGCTATAGATAGTGGCTATATAGGTAGTATCAAGTTGAAATTTACACACAAGCGGGATTGTGTTAACATTCATCTAACTCTGGATTCAAAAATTGTTTTTGGGTCTTTCACTTTTCCTGAGATATAAACGATTATGTAAAAAAGCCATTTCTGACAGGCAGAATTACATTTTCAGGCTATCTCTCTCTTCCCTCCCCCTCACTAAAAAAGTTCATTTTATTAGTGATTTCCACAATAAATACATGCCTCAGCATTTTACCATATTATGACACAATGACCCTCCTGCATTTATTCCAAACCACATTCACTCAGCCTCTCTATCCTGGGTTTGGGTTTGGATTTTCACTTTTACATAGTTGTTCTGATTATAGTGTATAGTGTATAGTGTCCCAGCAGCAGTAGCCTCTTCAGTGTTTGAAGAAGGTCTGAACTTCCTTTCTTTTCCTTTTTCCTTTTTCATCTTTCCATTTCTCTTTATTTCTCTTTGTTAAAATGTCAGTCTTTCTTTTTTATACTTGTTATCTTTTCATTATTATTCTTTCTTCCATTTTATTCTTTAATTGCTACCTTCCCTTTTTATTTCTTGTCATTCTTAATTTGATTTTTTTTATCCTTTTCTTCTTTTTATTTTCCCCTTCATCTTATTTTTCCCTCTTTTTCTATCTTTTTTTGATAATTTTTAAAAATCATTTTTACCCCATTTTGCTCCCCAATTTGGAGTATCCAACTGTTTTAAGAACTTTTCTCAGCTCTGCAACTTCCCATCTCGACTTGGGAGCGATGAGGACTCATCACGCACGTCCTCTGAAACGCATGCCGCCAGCCGTCCTCCTCTTTTCACACTGCAAGCCGACAGCTTAGCTAACCAGAAATATCGCGTCGGAGGAAATGCAGTGGCACTAGCAACTCACACCCAATCCAGGTGGTGCTCAGCCAATAGTGCGCAACCCCCTCAGACTCCTGGCCTCAGGCAGCGATGACATGAATTGGAGCCAGCGATCTCCAGGCTATAGGCTATAGCACTCTGCACTTCCGCTGAAGCGCCTCAGCTGGATGCAATGCACTCTTTTTCTATCAGTGAGAGTGCATTTGCTTGTTTAAATCCCATTATTAACACAGTTATGAGTGAGGGTGTGTTTGCTTGTTTAAATCCCATTATTAACACAGTTATGAGTGAGGGCGTGTTTGCTTGTTTAAATCCCATTATTAACACAGCTATGAGTGAGGGCGTGTTTGCTTGTTTAAATCCCATTATTAACACAGTTATGAGTGAGGGTGTGTTTGCTTGTTTAAATCCCATTATTAACACAGTTATGAGTGAGGGTGTGTTTGCTTGTTTAAATCCCATTATTAACACAGTTATGAGTGAGGGTGTGTTTGCTTGTTTAAATCCCATTATTAACACAGTTATGAGTGAGGGCATGTTTGCTTGTTTAAATCCCATTATTAATGTTTGCATGTTTATATAAATACGAGTTATTGTAATTCAATATTAATCCTGTAATGCCCAAACAAAATGTAATGAAGGAACCATTATGCAAGTTTACCATGGTAATATATATATATATATATATATATATATATATATATATATATATATATATATATATATATATATATATAAATATATATATATATATATATATATATATATATATATATATATATATATATATATATATATATATATATATATATTGTAAGGTACCAGGGAGGGGGTTAAAATCCTTCCCTGCTAAAAACCTTGTGAGAATGCACATTTGGGTGTTATGGGGTTTAATTGTGTAATTGTTTTAATGATTTGGTTAATCCTCGGCACCTGGTCGTAATTATAAATTAGAGACAGGTGCAGGGTATTTGGGGAGGCAGCCAGACTGATCGGGGCTGCTGAGTGAAGAGCCCGACTGCGTGTGTGTCCAGTCGTATTGAAGGTGAAGTGCTGAGTGAAGAGCCCGACTGCGTGTGTGTCCAGTCGTATTGAAGGTGAAGTGCTGAGTGAAGTGCCCGACTGCGTGTGTGTCCAGTCGTATTGAAGGTGAAGTGCTGAGTGAAGAGCCAGACTGCGTGTGTGTCCAGTCGTATTGAAGGTGAAGTGCTGAGTGAAGAGCCCGACTGTGTGTGTGTCCAGTCGTATTGAAGGTGAAGTGCTGAGTAAAGAGCCCGACTGCGTGTGTGTCCAGTCGTATTGAAGAGAGTGTTGAGAGAAGCCCGTTTGTGTTTTGGTGTTTGTCAGGTAAACGGCTCAGCCGTCCTGTGTGTGAGTCAGGGATCGGCTGGTGTATAGTGAGAGCTCCAAAACGGAGTTAGGTGTTTGTTTTGTTTTATGTTTATTAAAAGTGCGCGTCAGCGCTAAAGCAATGCCGTTTCTGTGTCCTGGGTCTACTTTAAAAGGGGCAACGAACTCCGAGAGTGCGAGGATCGTTTACATATGGTACCAGAAGTGTGTGTGGGCGGCCCTATGACCCAGTAAAAATGGAAAGCTTAAAGGAATTGATCGCTATGATCAAAAGAAACACAGCTGCTCAGATTGAGCAGAATAAGAGATGGAGATTGGAACTTGGATTGCCAGAGCCAGAGCCGATGGAGCTGGATCTGCTGCTCCAAAAATGGGAGCAGGCAAGACAAGCCCAGCCGCCGCTCCCAGAGCCCAGAGAAGAGGAGCCGCCGCTCCCAGAGCCCAGAGAGGAGAAGCCGCCGCTCCCAGAGCCCAGAGAGGGAGAAGCGATGAACAAAGAGGAGGTGGTGAGGTGCCCACCTCCATCACCCCAGCGAACCAGTCCGGCACTGCCAGTTGTGGTCCCTTGCCCCTTGCTCCTGGACACCCTGCCGGTCTTCCTAGACCTTCCTGCGCTGGACCTGGAGCCCAGGAGTCTGCAACATTGGCCACAGCTTTTCCCCTGGTTCCCTGCTCCGCTCTTCCCGAGCACCCAGACGTCGCTGGGCTGCTGCCAGACGTCGCTGTTGCTCCCCCTGTTCGCTGCTTCGCTCCCCCTGGGTGATCGGACATCGCGGCGCCGGTCCCCAGTGGAAGATCTCCGTCCACTGCTGCATCCTCCAGTTCCCTGGTCGTCACTTCGGTCGGCCCTGTCATCCCGGTGGGGTCCCTTGTCGCCGGTTCAGGGTCCCTTCCCGGAAGTGCCGGAAGGTTCGACCCACCCTCAAGTCCGCCCGTGGAAGAGGGCGGAAATGGACATTTCGGGACTTGAGTGTGGGTGGTTGTGTTTTAGGGGAGGGGGTGGCCTTGGTATGGCCGATCAGTGTTTCACACTTGAGGGGGAGGATGTGTAAGGTACCAGGGAGGGGGTTAAAATCCTTCCCTGCTAAAAACCTTGTGAGAATGCACATTTGGGTGTTATGGGGTTTAATTGTGTAATTGTTTTAATGATTTAGTTAATCCTCGGCACCTGGTCGTAATTATAAATTAGAGACAGGTGCAGGGTATTTGGGAGGCAGCCAGACTGATCGGGGCTGCTGAGTGAAGAGCCCGACTGCGTGTGTGTCCAGTCGTATTGAAGGTGAAGTGCTGAGTGAAGAGCCCGACTGCGTGTGTGTCCAGTCGTATTGAAGGTGAAGTGCTGAGTGAAGAGCCCGACTGCGTGTGTGTCCAGTCGTATTGAAGGTGAAGTGCTGAGTGAAGAGCCCGACTGCGTGTGTGTCCAGTCGTATTGAAGAGAGTGTTGAGAGAAGCCTGTTTGTGTTTTGGTGTTTGTCAGGTAAACGGCTTAGCCGTCCTGTGTGTGAGTCAGGGATCGGCTGGTGTATAGTGAGAGCTCCAAAACGGAGTTAGGTGTTTATTTCTGTTTTGTTTTATGTTTATTAAAAGTGCGCGTCAGCGCTAAAGCAATTCCGTTTCTGTGTCCTGGGTCTACTTTAAAAGGGGCAACGAACTCCGTGAGTGCGAGGATCGTTTACAATATATATATATAATCACACACACACACACACACACACACTCACACACCATAGGATTTTCAGTTAGCCTGGTATACATAACACCATTTACCAGGTTCGCCATCTACCATGCTTTAAACACCATAGTTTACCATGTTTATCATTTACCATGCCATCAATACCAATGTGCTGCCATAGTGTAAATACCAGTGTGTACCAAAACTAATTATCATGGGACATACACAGCACCTTAGCTTACCATACAATATGTCCCACACACAAAAAAGATTTGGTGCACATGTTGGTTGGTCTAAGCAGTAATAATATCTTCTCAGAAATAATATAATTTTTGGAATATCAGACTAATTTTATAGTCGTTGATGATTTTATGGAATAGTTTCATGTTCTTTATGTGCAATATTTATTGTTAACATTGATTGTTTTAAGAGACGGATTGCCGATTCTAAGTTCTTTTAACCCCTTGCGTGCAATGGTCGTAGCTGGTTTGGCCTAATAATCTCTTCCCTAGGGTGAAGGAGGCGTTTCTTGTACATCCCATTTAAAAACACAGTTATGAAAAAAAATCTGGATTACTGTTTTTTTCCCCTGAACTTAGGGGTTGCTCCTTGAGCAGCTGTTATATAACAAAACATATCAGGGTGGTAGCTTTCATTTTATTATATTACATGGTTAAACTATCTCTAAAGCAAACACATTTATGTATAGAGTATTTGGTCATGTGCTTCTATAGATGGTTTGTAAGCTGTAAACTTCCCAAATTAAAACAATCTGTGCATAACTTTTAGTTTAGTTTCATAAGAACATAAGAAAGTTTACAAATGAGAGGAGGCCATTCGGCCCATCTTGCTCGTTTGGTTGTTAGTAGCTTATTGATCCCAAAATCTCATCAAGCAGCTTCTTGAAGGATCCCAGGGTGTCAGCTTCAACAACATTACTGGGGAGTTGATTCCAGACCCTCACAATTCTCTGTGTAAAAAAGTATCTCCTATTTTCTGTTCTGAATGCCCCTTTTTCTAAACTCCATTTGTGACCCCTGGTCCTTGTTTCTTTTTTCAGGCTGAAAAAGTCTCTTGGGTCGACACTGTCAATACCTTTTAGAATTTTGAATGCTTGAATTAGGTTGCCACGTAGTCTTCTTTGTTCAAGACTGAACAGATTCAATTCTTTTAGCCTGTCTGCATATGACATGCCTTTTAAGCCCGGAATAATTCTGGTCGCTCTTCTTTGCACTCTTTCTAGAGCAGCAATATCTTTTTTATAGCGAGGTGACCAGAACTGAACACAATATTCAAGATGAGGTCTTACTAGTGCATTGTACAGTTTTAACATTACTTCCCTTGATTTAAATTCAACACTTTTCACAATGTATCCGAGCATCTTGTTAGCCTTTTTTATAGCTTCCCCACATTGTCTAGATGAAGACATTTCTGAGTCAACAAAAACTCCTAGGTCTTTTTCATAGATTCCTTCTCCAATTTCAATATCTCCCATATGATATTTATAATGTACATTTTTATTTCCTGCGTGCAGTACCTTACACTTTTCTCTATTAAATGTCATTTGCCATGTGTCTGCCCAGTTCTGAATCTTGTCTAGATCATTTTGAATGACCTTTGCTGCTGCAACAGTGTTTGCCACTCCTCCTACTTTTGTGTCGTCTGCAAATTTAACAAGTTTGCTTACTATACCAGAATCTAAATCATTAATGTAGATTAGGAATAGCAGAGGACCTAATATTGATCCCTGTGGTACACCGCTGGTTACCACACTCCATTCTGAGGTTTTTCCTCTAATCAGTACTTTCTGTTTTCTACATGTTAACCACTCCCTAATCCATGTACATGTGTTTCCTTGAATCCCAACTGCGTTCAGCTTGAGAATTAATCTTTTGTGTGGGACTTTGTCAAAAGCTTTCTGGAAATCTAAATAAACCATGTCATATGCTTTGCAATTATTCATTATTGATGTTGCATCCTCAAAAAAATCAAGCAAGTTAGTTAGACACGATCTCCCTTTCCTAAAACCATGCTGACTGTCTCCCAGGACCCTGTTACAATATAGGTAATTTTCCATTTTGGATCTTATTATAGTTTTCATAAGTTTGCATATAATAGAAGTCAGGCTTACTGGTCTGTAGTTACCTGGTTCAGTTTTGTTTCCCTTTTTGTGGATCAGTATTACGTTTGCAACTTTCCAGTCTGTCGGTACCGCATGATCTTGGTTAGCGGTTTGTAAATTACTTCTTTCATTTATTTGAGTACTACTGGGAGGATCTCATCCGGCCCAGGGGATTTGTTTATTTTAAGAGCTCCTAGTCCCTTTAACACTTCTGCCTCAGTTATGCTAAACTTATTTAAAACTGTATAGGAACCGGATGACATGTGGGGCATGTTGTCAGTATCTTCCTTTGTAAAGACTTGTGAAAAGTAATCATTTAATATATTTGCTATTTTTTTTTCTTCATCTACGATTTTGCCATTTGTATCTCTTAAACATTTAATCTCCTCTTTGATTGTTCACTTGCTGTTGTAATATTGGAAAAACATTTTGGAATTGGTTTTAGCTCCCTTAGCAATGTTCATTTCTATTTCTCTCTTGGCCTTTCTAACTTCCTTTTTGACTTGCGTTTGCAGTTCTGTGTACTCTTTCTGCGTACTTTCTTTTTGGTCCTTTTTTAATGCTCTGTAAAGTGCCTTTTTTTGCTGAATATTTTTTTTAATTGATCTATTAAACCATTTTGGCAATTTAGTTTTACATTTAGATTTGTCTATTTTAGGGATATAATTGTTTTGCGCCTCTAGTACTACATTTTTGAAGAACAACCATCCTTCTTCTGTGGATGTTTTCTCTATTTTACTCCAATCTACTTCTGTTAGTCTCTGTTTCATACCTTCATAGTTTGCTTTTCTAAAATTGTAAACCTTAGCTTTAGTCATTACTTTTGGGGTTTTAAAAAACACTTCAAATGAGACCATGTTGTGGTTTGAGTTTGCCAGTGGTTCTCTGACCTCTGTTTTAGTTATTCTGTCTTCGTTATTTGAAAAGACTAAATCAAGGCATGTCTCCCCTCTAGTCGGTGCCTTGACAAATTGTGTTAGGAAGCAGTCATTTGTCATTTCCACCATTTCTATTTCATCCTTCGCGCTACCCACCGGCCAAAAATATATATATGGTACCATACTATATGATAATACTATTAGAAGTTATTATTATTATTATTATTTATTATTATTATTATTATTATTATTATTATTATTATTATTATTATTATTAAGTAGAGTATGTTGCAGAGTTAGGCAATATGGATGGTTTGGTATACCGGTTTTTTGGTTTACAACTTTTTCAACTGCAAACACTCTTCTTCTAAATCAAGCGATGGTACTTGCAACATTAGCATGTGTCTGAGGAATATCTTTTTGTGAATTGATACTGTATTTTGTTAACGGCTTTGAAGGAAACGGTCAAAGACAGAGAATACATATTTCAATTGCTGCGTTCTGTTACCCAGGGCTTGCTGTGCCGGCTCCACTTGGCTGCTTTCTTTCTGATGTCACAAGCAGCTTTTAGAGAAACACCTTCTCCAAACCTTGCAGCAAAGCACACATTTTCAACATGCTAAATTTATATTTTGTGTGGATTATCAACAATCCTTTTAATGTAATTGATTAACATTAACTTTATTGTAAAATTACACATCACTTGTCACAGATTTAGTACATTAGAATAATAATCTTTATTTTTATATAGTGCCTTTCATAGTGAACCACAATCTTCTGGTTTAAAAAGCACGGTGCAGTTTTATTACTTCATATGGATGCTGTACAACTGCAACAGTACTTGAAAAATGTTTTCTGAATTTACAATATGTGTCTTTGTATACTGTACCTTGTGTATATGTAAAATAATGTCAGCCTTTCCAATGTAATTTATGTGTTTTAAGTTACATGAGCATGAAACTGATCTTACTAGACACCAGCAAAAAATGGCTGTTTCAGGAGATATTTTTTCCTAGACTGTGCTGTTTCTCATGGTAACAGCTGTATCCAGTGGTGGGAATGTGTCATTTCAGGGTGAAAATTGGGTAAAACTGGCATGTCACCCATATTGATTGGCTCATGGCGGCCATATTTGTTCATGTAGGAACTTTTCCTGAATAGCTTTTTTTAGAGGACTCTACAAAGATAAATAGACCCAAGATGCACATCAATCTGCCAAAGGGTCCATGTGGAGTTGTTGTTTAAACATTTTACATAAAATCCAACACGGCTGCCACACCATTTTTCCTTAAGTAGAATCAAACGTGGACATGAGTGCACTATGTACACAAATTTTCACAGCTGTACTATTTATCGTTCATGAGAAGACTTTTGAGTATTGTCAAAAATTTTCAATAAATCCAAAATGGTTGCCACACCATGTGACCAAAGACAGCCATATTGACCACGGCACAACGGCCCATAGTCCTCTACATTCTTGCCAAATTTCATGCGTTTTGGTACAGCGGTTCAAAAGCTATAGGCATTTGTAACTTTTTGGAGAATAATAATCCTTACAACAACAATAGGCTTCCCGTCTATTCTGGCCTGGAAGCCTAATAATAATCTTTCGAAGAACAATAACCTTCCAGCCATTCTGCTTGGAAGCCTAATAAAAGAAAATCAACAGATGGAAACGTGGTCACAAAGCGGGTAGCGTTTGAACCATCTTTTCAGTTCTGATAAAAAGCTCATGAAGTCTGATATATATTTCATGAAGTCCAGTAGTGTATTCCAGAACATGGCACCCTTAATTGAGAAAGCTGTTTGCGCAAACTTAGTGCGATGTCGAGACCCTATCTAGTGTCCTCTTGCAGTTGATCGCGTGACTGTAACAGCTTTTACCGAGCAGGGCTGAACAAATTCCCTATGGGCTGAGGGGCCAGTTCATTTAGATCTAGGGGTTCTCAAACTTCTTAGATTGCACCCCACTTTGGTTATTCAATAATAGTTCAGTAATTAAGTAGCCAAGCCATACTGTATGTGCATTTTCATTTGAGATGTTTGAGTGAAATAAACTTTGCAATTGTTATCCTTTTTATATCTAAAATTAGATTTGACCGATCTACTTATCAAATCCACATGTTATTTTTTTGGATACTGTACATTCAGTTGCAATTTTGAGTGCTCCTTTTTTAATTTTTGCTGGTTAAATACACAAGAACAATATGCCTATCAAAACGTCATGATGTGTTTCTTTTCTGAATATTTTAGCCTAGAGGCAGCTGTATTTAATACCATGCTACATTTACAGGTGCACTTCCAAACATTTCATTTGTTAACCCTATTCATTGTGTTCTTCCTTATGTTAATGCACAAAAGCTCTATTTAGTTTTAGTACCTGCTTTGTAAAACCTCCAATAACACTGCTTTGCCCTGTAGCATGTCTTGGTTTTCTTCGGTTTAATTTAAAGAGGCGCAGGCTATTGATTACCAGACAGCCAACCCTTTGATTTTGCATTTTTTTCAAAAATGACGTTTGTTTTGTCCATTGTTGCGATTTTGTGATGCTGTTTAAGTGGATCTTTTCCTTTGATTGTGTTTATGGTGGAACATGTATAAATCGAGTAAATACACGTGAGCGAATATTACACGTCCAGTTAGTCAGTCAGGAAATAAAATGCCGTACACTGATAAGCAATAATCAATATTATGGAGAGGATTATTGCTGTCCATGCTTAACCAACTCTGCGCAAGGCCCTAGATGTGTATTTTTCTTTTTTTTTGAGACACAGAGTGAGTGTTGCCTGCAAAAATATGTATAAATACTTGTTTAATTTGATTTATTTTGTTCCAGTGTTTTGTTTGAAACCTTTGTTTTGTGTTTATACCTTTTGTTTGGCCATTGTGCATTTTTATTTCTGTGTTTTGGTCAATTAAGGATTTTGTTTCACTGCATTTTTCCTGTCTCTGAGTCTTCCCGCTGCGGCTATCCTGCCACAGTCCTTCACATACACGATCACATGACTTGATCTCAATGATCATGATCAGAATGAAGGCACTTCCTAGATGTGTCAACAAAAAGATAAATATATTAAGAATGCATTATTTCAAAGCTAATATTCTGAAACACAGGTCAATAAAACACCTGTTAATGAAAGGTAAGCTTTTTTATTAGCATTCCACATTGAAACTAAACTGAAAGTTATGCATAGATTGTTTTAATTTGGGAAGTTTACAGCTTACAAACCATCTATAGAAGCACATGATCAAATGCTCTATACATAAATGTGTTGCTTTAGAGATAGTTTAACCATGTAATATAATAAAATGAAAGCTACCACCCTGATATGTTTTGTTATGTAACAGCTGCTCGAGGAGCAACCCCCAAGTTCAGGGGAAAAAAACAGTAATCCAGATTTTTTTCATAACCGTGTTTTTAAATGGGATGTACAAGAAACGCCTCCTTCGCCCTAGGGAAGAGATTATTAGGCCAAACCAGCTACGACCATTGCACGCAAGGGGTTAAAAGAACTTAGAATCGGCAATCCGTCTCTTAAAACAATCATAAGAACATAAGAACATAAGAAAGTTTACAAACGAGAGGAGGCCATTCGGCCCATCTTGCTCGTTTGGTTGTTAGTTAACAATAAATATTGCACATAAAGAGCATGAAACTATTCCATAAAGTCATCAACGACTATAAAATTAGTCTGATATTCCAAAAATTATATTATTTCTGAGAAGATATTATTACTGCTTAAACCAACCAACATGTGCACCAAATCTTTTTTGTGTGTGGGACATATTGTATGGTAAGCTAAGGTGCTGTGTATGTCCCATGATAATTAGTTTTGGTACACACTGGTATTTACACTATGGCAGCACATTGGTATTGATGGCATGGTAAATGATAAACATGGTAAACTATGGTGTTTAAAGCATGGTAGATGGCGAACCTGGTAAATGGTGTTTTGTATACCATGCTAACTGAAAATCCTATAGTGTGTGTGTGTGTGTGTGTGTGTGTGTATTATATATATATATATATATATATATATATATATATATATATATATATATATATATATATATATATATATATTACCATGGTAAACTTGCATAATGGTTCCTTCATTACATTTTGTTTGGGCATTATAGGATTAATATTGAATTACAATAACTGGAGCCTCCAGGGAGAATACGCAGAGAAACTCGTATTTATATAAACATGCAAACATTAATAATGGGATTTAAACAAGCAAACATGCCCTCACTCATAACTGTGTTAATAATGGGATTTAAACAAGCAAACACACCCTCACTCATAACTGTGTTAATAATGGGATTTAAACAAGCAAACACACCCTCACTCATAACTGTGTTAATAATGGGATTTAAACAAGCAAACACACCCTCACTCATAACTGTGTTAATAATGGGATTTAAACAAGCAAACACACCCTCACTCATAACTGTGTTAATAATGGGATTTAAACAAGCAAATGCACTCTCACTGATAGAAAAAGAGTGCATTGCATCCAGCTGAGGAGCTTCAGCGGAAGTGCAGAGTGCTATAGCCTATAGCCTGGAGATCGCTGGCTCCAATTCATGTCATCGCTGCCTGAGGCCAGGAGTCTGAGGGGGTTGCGTACTATTGGCTGAGCACCACCTGGATTGGGTGTGAGTTGCTAGTGGAACTGCATTTCCTCCGATGCGATATTTCTGGTTAGCTAAGCTGTCGGCTTGCAGTGTGAAAAGAGGAGGACGGCTGGCGGCATGCGTTTCAGAGGACGTGCGTGATGAGTCCTCATCGCTCCCAAGTCGAGATGGGAAGTTGCAGAGCTGAGAAAAGTTCTTAAAACAGTTGGATACTCCAAATTGGGGAGCAAAATGGGGTAAAAATGATTTTTAAAAATTATCAAAAAAAGATAGAAAAAGAGGGAAAAATAAGATGAAGGGGAAAATAAAAAGAAGAAAAGGATAAAAAAAATCAAATTAAGAATGACAAGAAATAAAAAGGGAAGGTAGCAATTAAAGAATAAAATGGAAGAAAGAATAATAATGAAAAGATAACAAGTATAAAAAAGAAAGACTGACATTTTAACAAAGAGAAATAAAGAGAAATGGAAAGATGAAAAAGGAAAAAGGAAAAGAAAGGAAGTTCAGACCTTCTTCAAACACTGAAGAGGCTACTGCTGCTGGGACACTATACACTATACACTATAATCAGAACAACTATGTAAAAGTGAAAATCCAAACCCAAACCCAGGATAGAGAGGCTGAGTGAATGTGGTTTGGAATAAATGCAGGAGGGTCATTGTGTCATAATATGGTAAAATGCTGAGGCATGTATTTATTGTGGAAATCACTAATAAAATGAACTTTTTTAGTGAGGGGGAGGGAAGAGAGAGATAGCCTGAAAATGTAATTCTGCCTGTCAGAAATGGCTTTTTTACATAATCGTTTATATCTCAGGAAAAGTGAAAGACCCAAAAACAATTTTTGAATCCAGAGTTAGATGAATGTTAACACAATCCCGCTTGTGTGTAAATTTCAACTTGATACTACCTATATAGCCACTATCTATAGCACTATCTATCTATCTAGCAACATTCTACCCATCTGTCGACCAAGTGGGCCGCTAAAAAAAAGTATGTTTTACAATTATTCTGATGTGATTTGTAGATTTAATGACTACAAATCTATCAGCATGTGAAATTTGGTAGCTTACTTCAAAGGTTATTAGCTTTTAAAAGCACTGGGTGTTTTTTCACTTCATCAGCTGACCGATAAAGGGCTGTACCCTTCCTAAGTGTATATATACAGGCAGACAGACAGGGGTCCTCCAGGATCAGAGTTGGCAACCCCTGCTCCACTGCATCAAGTTCAGAGGTGCCCCTCGCTGTAAGAGTAAATGCTCATTATTATTTTTATCAAATAGATTAAAATATATTCTTCCTAAACTATGAAGTTTCTAATCTAATACCAGACTCCTACTGATTATACACGGTTACAACAAGTTCCTAGGTGTGGATTTGTGTTATAATAGTACACATTGAGTTTGTATTAGTAATTTCTAAGTTGTTTATTGTTTCAGTGAGTCTACAGTTACACTAACTAGAACAAGACTATAGCTAGTCAGAATGGCATGCTCATCTTTTTATTGAAATCATCAAAACTTTACCCACTATTCAACCCCTCAGTCTACCAAAGAGACAAACACAGAGTTTGGGATTCAAAGCCTTTATTTATCTGTATTAATAGTTAAGGCTGAAGCAGAATGATGTCTCAAGCTGTCTTGTGATTGTTGTCATCTTCATCGACCCATTCGTTGTCCTGGTCGCTGTTCCGCAGAACGATCTTGCGACTGGCTGTAATGATGAAAGAGCTGCCCGGACGGACTTGGAAGTTCTCTGCGATGGTTCCCATGCAGACGCTAGGGGTGCTGGCGTCCTCCACCAGCACGGTGACAAACAAACCCTCACCGAGGTTGAAGCTTACAACGCCATTAGCGGGGAGGTTGAGGTAGGGCAACTCAGGGCTGTCAGGTTTGAAGGTGTTTTTGGTGCCCACTATCTCAGACAGCTGCATCTCTTTGGTGCTGTAGTAGGCACGGAGGTTTGCTCCGCTGGCGTTAGCTACAGTGGCTTTGGATGCGGTGACTACGGCCATGCAATTGTACGGTTTGTTGACACTGGATGTGACTGAGATACTACCTCCGTCACCAGAGATAGTGGAACCCGCAATACCAGAGACACTGGAACCCCCACTACCAGAGATACTGGAACTGGAACCACCCATTGTCGTCAGCTCTGGGGTTTGATTTGTTTAGCTCCGTTTATATCTGGAATTTAAAAAAAAACAGACTTTAAGCCTGGCAGATTCAGTGTCAAGATAAAAACCAGAGTTGCTGAGACAGAGAGAAATAAAAAGAGGGATAAAAACAATTTTGCCAATTACTGTGGTAACTGTCACCTTTCCAATTGCAGTTACTGTGAAACTAATTTTTACACAAATAATAACAATAAAAAAAAAAAAACTTTAAAGTCTTCTTTACCAATAACTCACTCATAGACTCATCAGGTCAATTGCAATGAATATTACGGTCTCGCTGTTATGTTATAAGTTGTGGTCTCGCTGTTATGGTACATTCCTGGGGATCATCCCAAGCTGCGGATTAAGTCAGTTCTAATTGTAACGAACAAACGAGTTGCAGATCATCTGATCGTCAGGTTTAGTACTCAGCAGAAGAACAAGACTAGACCAGTGTCTGAAAACGTCCAAAATTGGCATGATTTGTTCCAAATCTACATTCCTGAAATTAGATCTGTGATTGTGATCCCCTTTGTTTTTACATTTTTTTGATTGTGCACAAAATTGTCTTCATAAGCGCATTTTTTTTTTGTATTAAACTGTTTTATTGAATTTTAAAATGTACAACAACATAAAAAATTCCAAATGGAATATAAATGAAAAAGTGTTGAAGAATACAGAATAAAATTAGTTAAATATATATGTAGATCTGAAGATAGAAAATAAAAAGATAAGATGAAAATGTTAATAATAGACAAACACAAAAAAAAATAATAAAAAATAAACCATGCTTCCTGGATGGTTCAAGTCATCAATCTCCTTCACAACAATTTCAATTGCAAGCTTTCACATGGTTTGGGCTGTCACCTGGTATGGTTAGGCTTTCAAGGAAAGTCGTTCATAGGCTGCAGTATTACTCAAAAACAGCTGTCATTCATGCACAGAAGGGGCATTGGCAGACCCCCACCCCTCCACTAGAAGTTTCCTCCCAGTCAAGAGGGCATTCTGAATACAGTCTGCATCCTGAGTAGGAAGATGTTCCATCTAGAAGGATCCCTGAGAATATAAAGTCTTTGGGCAGAAAGGAATACTCGCCTGAACAACATCTTACAAAATGTCATGGACCCTAGCCCAAAAAGCTTGAATCCATAGGCAAGCCCACATAGCAAGCACTAGTGTCCCCACCTCTGTTAGGCACTTCCAACAATCTGGGGAGTCCTTTATACTCAGCCTATGTAACCTGGCAGGGGTTCAGTAGAACCTATGCCAGATCTTAAGCTGAACAAGCCTGGTTCGCAACTCCCTTGACATTGTTTTTATACTTTTTAGGACATTAGCCCATTCCTCTTCAGTAAAGGATATATTTAAATCTTTCTCCCAGACTGATTGTAATGACAAACTATATATATTTGACTTTTGTAGAGGTATGGCATAATAGGAAGAAGCTTCATGCTCCTTGCTGAATCTCTCAAAGATCCTGGACGGGGTACCCACGTGTCTAGGAGAATTAGAGCTCAAGCCAAACACTTTGCGCAGCATGTCTCTAATTTGTAGATATCTCCAAAAATGGGATGGTGGTAAACCAAACTGATCTTTAAGGTTTTCAAATGATTTTATTATATTGTTTTCATATAAATCTCCTAGGACACGTATGCCCCCAATATACCAGTCTTTCCACAAATAGGGGGATTTACTAATAACATGGGGTTCATCCAGATCCCTGCGGAGTCTATCAAAGATGCGCTGTAACCAAATGAGTCTGACCTAGCGGAGATAGCTTGCTAACAATAGAATTAAGCAGGGGGAGGGATCCAGTGTCAAACCTCTCAGTGTTAAACCAAGGAGATGCCCTCTCGGGGGGAGTGGACCATTGTGCTATGTGTCGCAGCACAAATGCAAAGTGGTAGAATATTAATTTAGGAATGCCCAACCTTCCATTATCTACGGGCCCCTGCAATCTTTTCAAGTGGAGTCTGGGGCGTTTCCCATTCTGCAAAAATTGGTTACATAGTATATCGAATTGTGCATACTATTTGCTTGGGATTTTAATTGGGAGAACCTGCAGTAAATAATTTAATTGAGGTGTGCTATTCATTTTGCTTTTCCCCATAATGACAGGAACAAGGAGGACCACCTTTTGAAATCAGCTGCAATTTTATCTAGTAGAGGTTCAATGTTTTCTGGGATTAAATTATTTATTTTTGGTGGAATATTAAGTCCTAAATATTTGATTTCTTTCTTAGGCCATTGAAATAGATCAGCCCGAAACAGAGATTTTAGGCAGTAGGATGTAAGTGGGAGACCCTCTGACTTTGTCCAATTAATTTTGTATCCTGAAAACTTTGAGAAGGAGTCTACCAGTTCAAGAAGGCCAGGGATAGATCTTTCTGGGTCGGACACAAATAACAAAATATCATCAGTGTAATGCATGAGTCTATGTGTTGAGTCCCCCACCTGAATACCTGGAAAAGAGGGATTTGCACGGATAGCAACTGAGAGCAGTTCCGAGGCTAGGGCAAAAAGAAGAGGTGAGGGAGGGCATCCCTGCCTGGTGCCCCTTCCCAGTTCAAACTGGTGAGATATCAAGCCATTTGTTAGGACTGCTGCTGTTGGATGCTGGTATAGTAGCTGTATCCACCAAATAAAACGTGGACCAATGCCAAATGATTGAAGTGCATAGTACAAATATTCCCATTCCACTCTGTCGAAGGCTTTCTCTGCATCTCATGAGATGGTGGCCATTGGGGAGGCAGCGTTTTGTGTAGCTTACATAATACCAATAAGACGCCTTATGTTATCAGATGAACATCAACTTCTCATAAATCCCACTTGATCAGGGTGAATCAGTTTTATAATGATTTTGTCCAGCGGCAAGAAAGAATTTTTGATAAAATGTTCCCATTGTTATTAATTAATGGATGGCAGGGAGTTCCCTGTATATGCTTCCCTAACATATCCAATAATAAAGGAGCCAATTCTGTTATATAAGTTTTGTAAAATCCCCCTATGAAAACATCTAAACATGGGGCTTTGTTTAAGGATAACCTCCCAATTTTTCTCCACTACCTCTTCTAATGTTGTAGGAGCATTCAAGAGCTCTTTATCATGGTTCTCTTGTCTGGGCAAGTTTAGGTTGCTAAAAAAAGGATTCCATTACAGACTTATCTGCAGTTACTTCAGAGGCGTATAGAAACAAATAACATTCTTTAAAAGCCTTGTTAATGTCACGTGACCCAGTCATAAGATTTCCTTCCTGAGATCTCACTGCTGGAATGACAGCTGCTGCCTCTCTGTGTTTGATATAACGAGTTAGTAATTGTTCTGCCTTATCTCCCTCCTCAAAATGTTTTTGTTTGACCATAAATAAAGCAAATTCAGCTTTTTTTTTGTCTGAAAACAATTCTACTCGTATTTTAACTTTGTTAATTTCCTTAAATTGTCTGGGACATTGTTTAAAGGCTTTCTCACACATTGCAGATCTTTTTCAATTTCTAATTGTTTAACTGTAGCAGCTCTCTTTTTCCGTGCAGGGAACTGGATAACAAAGCCCCTCAGAAAAGTCTTCATTGCTTCCCAGGTTACTCCTGCAGATTGGGAAGAGGATACATTTGTTTCTATGTAAAGATCAATTTGAGCTTTGAGAGCATTCCTAAATTTTTATTCTTGTAACAGACTGGAATTAAACCTCCATCTTGGTGATTTGTCTGGTTTTATAAAGGGAAGCAACTGAAGAGATACATGAACATGGACCGACACAGCAATATTCCCAATTGCACATGAGAGTGTGGAATTAATTAAAGATTTTGATATTAGAAAAAAATCATTTCTAGAAAATACATGATGAGGGGAAGAATAAAATGTGTAGTCTCTTTCTTTTGGATTTTGTAAGTGCCAAATGTCTACCAGACCTAAACCATTGCAAATACCATGCAATACTTTTAATGACCTAGACACACGGCAAGCTGATGGGGAACTGCGATCCAAAATTGGATCCAGCACCTAATTAAAGTCCCCACTCGCTGTAATTAGACATTGACCCAAATCACTTAGTTTGGTTTCAAGATCTTCAAAAAAAGCAGGATTATCACCAATTGGTGCATAAATATTTGCTAGAATGAATTTGTGGCCCCTTATCTCAGCTAGGAGTATTACAAACCTACCCTCTTGGTCTTATATTCCTTTAATAAACTTAAACTGTAGCTTTTTATCAATTAACCCCTCTGCTATTGCCACTGCCTGTACTAAAATTTACCTGTTCTACCCAGTCCCTCCATAACGTTTTTGCCTCATCTTCCAATAAATGTGTCTCCTGTAAAAATGCCACGTCACATTTTAAGGTTGGACAGGACTTTGTTCCTGTTAATGGGGTGGTTTAAGCATTTCACATTCCACAAGGTCAGACCCAGTCCATTATTTTTTAAGTTAGAGGCTTGCATAATGAAGAGAGGTAATAGGAAGATGGATCTATGAAACTTGAGCAGCGTAATCCCCACCACACCAGCCAACCAAAGCAGGAAAAAAAGAGTAAAAGAAAAACACACACACACACATCACTTGTGTGTTAGCAACTATGCGATTTAAATCGTGATACTCCAGGCACTAAGAGATCCACTCTAGACTCAGACCCCATAGACCCCCCCCCCCAGCCCCGCCCCGCCCCGCCCTTATCTCCAACTAAACACAACAACCTCTGAATAATGTTATTAGACCTGTTATTAGACCTGAGTCTATTTTAAACAGTTAGCGCATTTGCAACATTGCTGGTATCCAATACCCGCTCCTCTCCATTTCCAACCCCAATTTCTTATTGTATAGCATTTATATTTTAAACCATTAAATGGAAGAATGTTACACAAAGATGATATCAAGCAGATGAGGAGAACCCTGCTTAAAATATACAGTGAGCGATATTATCTGATGCAATCCAGGTATAAAACCACCCGCAATTGTAAATGACAAAAGACAAAAAAACAAAAACAATAATAATAGTAAAAATGTAAAGGCGGTGACAATCATGCAAATTAACAATAGCAACGTGAGATTTCTCATTGGCAGCAAAACATCTGTTTTTTGTTGGTTAAAAGAAACACGCCACGGAAAGGTTCATCAGCAGTGTCTTTCATACTGCATTCAGTGCATAAGCACGCTTCTGTGTAGTTCTTTCATTTGTGGAAGCCAGTTAACAAAATGTAAAGGTCTGTATAGCGAACTTGTAGTATTTTACATGTTTATAGTTAATACTTTTGTATTGTTTTATTTAAAGAAAATGCTCTAAAATGTTTTGTTTATTTAATACAAGAGATTGTAAAGATAGCAATGTACCGTTTAAAAAAAAAAAACAACAAACCGTGTCAGTATATATAATATATATTTAACAAAGTTGTACATCGTATAAACATCTTCAAATATTCCAAAAAAAAAAATCTTCAAATAATCACTTGGCTTGCCATAGAAAACATCCCGCTGCGACACGTTCTAAGTCTGGTGTGAAGTTTTAAGCAGATTTTAGCCTATTTTGCAGTCTACATATTTAAAATATCAGTTTAATTAATGTTTTCAGAAAATGTGACCTTAATGAGGTTTCTCATTTTAACTCAAGTTAGTGTGGTAACTTTTCTACTTAGTCTAGAGAGCTTGGTGGTTTCATTTAGTACCGCAAATCAGGACCATCTAGGGGGCAGCACTCGTTATCTGGAGTTCGTTGCAATTGGGAACAGTTTCACTCTGCACCTCGGCACTATGTGGAAGTTCTCGGCTCGTTGCAATTGGTAACAGTGCAGAGTTTTAGTCTAGTTCTAAGGTACTAACCACAGGATCATCCAGAGCTTTTTGTTTGTTGCAACTGACCCAGTTAATAATAACAATAATGCACTCCAGGGCCTGTGAGTTATCATGAGATATCAGCCTTTCTTGTGACTTAGGTTGAGAATAAAATTACATTTATGAACATATGAACATTTATGAAATTAAGACATGGCATCCTTCAAAAAACTATATTCAAGCTACAGGTGTTAACCAAACAAAAGAGAAATACATGTTGTTCTTCACTCATAATTTGAGTTTGTAGTAATACTATCACCAACATTAGCTCAGTGTTGAAACAATACAGTTTACTTCATGTGTTTATGCAATACATGACAAAGCTATCTGGAGGCACAAACAGACAAGGGAGGGTGGGAATTGTAAAATGGAGAAGTGTAGAACACCGTTTGCCCAAATAGCTCTCCTGATGAGAGGTACTTTAGTTAGGAATTCACTTCCTTCAGAGAATAAGGTATTTTAAGGGATGTGAACATTTTCTTTATCAAAGTTAAGACCTGGTTGTTATATAATTAAATGTGCAATCATTCACTTACTGAAATTTATTTGAATTGAATTGTGTATATTGGTTATTTATATCAGTTGTACTGTATGTAATATCATGTAAGCTGCAATGCACTGTTACAAATTTTCAAAGATAATACATTTACATCATGTTTAATATTAGAATAAATGTAGGGTGTGATAATCAAACATTTACTAGGGAGCCAACCAATGAATTGCTGGAACTCTCTTAAAATTATTAGGATTGTTATTATTCTGCCAAAATGTGTCTATAAATATAAATTGCAAAAAAATAAAAAAACATCAGTGCATAATTCATTTATTTCTACATTGGTCTTCGTGAGCTCTCGTCATTGAAACGTTATCTTTCTTGTCTCTGTGTAGAAATTAATTAAAAAGATAGGTGTGCAGCCTGCCTTTTCATTTGTTGGAGATACAGCTGTCTGTGTCTCTGCTGGTTTTGTTCCAACTGAGGAGCTGCTCTCAGTAACTTCTTTGACTCCTCAATTGAAATGAGAATTTGCTTAATTTTACTTTTTAACTTGTTTAGAAGCTTATAAAAAGTTAGAGAATTCATGTTACTTGATACAATTTTATAGGTCACTTGAATTCTCTCTCAACTGTTTAAAATAATTAAAAAGCCCTCATTAGGCTAATTATTATTAGTTCAATTTTGGGGTCAATTAAGTAATTGAGAACCCAGTTAGAATAAAATCCAGCAGAGACACAGACAGACAGACATACAGACAGATAGGAGGGTCCCCAGGTCCAGGGTTCAGACACACTGCTCTAGTGATTTTCAGAGGTGAACCAAAATGAGCAGGAGTAAATTAACAAAGTATTGAAGAGGAGGATGATTCAATAAAAAGAGCTTCTGTAATTTGTAATTTGCTTTTTATTTTTAATCACCCCCAAAAAAACAAACAGGCAAATTCAGGTTCAAAGTTCCACTGCTACAATACCACTAATACAAAGCTCCTGCAATTATGAACTCTTCAATTAGCAGCCCTTTGTTTCAAGGAAATACGTTGCTTGGAGTTTACTCTATTAATTTAACTGCATTGCAACCATTTTCAGTTAGGTGACAAAAGTTATAGAAAGTGGAACACACAGCTTTGATTTAGAGAGACAGTACACACACACACACACACACACACACACACACACACACACACACACACACACACACACACTGTATTAGTTGTCCATTCACCACAATTAAAAGCATTGCTCTAATTGCATACAGCAGCAGGGAACATTACCTTGATACTTTTCTTAAATCCAGGCAAAGAACAGGAATGTCTCTGTGTCTCGATGCACTTTCTGAAGGCTTGTGTGAAAAATACTTTCTGCAGCGGATATTTGTGTTTGTTTTTATTGTGTGTTTTATCTCCCGCCCCACACGCCCCCCAGTTCTTAGGAACAGCTCAATTCTTAGGAATAGCTCAATTCTTAGGAATAGCTCAATTCTTAGGAACAGCTCAATTCTTAGGAACAGCTCAATTCTTAGGAATAGCTCAATTCTTAGGAATAGCTCAATTCTTAGGAATAGCTCAATTCTTAGGAATAGCTCAATTCTTAGGGATAGCTCAATTCTTAGGAACAGCTCAATTCTTAGGAACAGCTCAATTCTTAGGGATAGCTCAATTCTTAGGAATAGCTCAATTCTTAGGAATAGCTCAATTCTTAGGAATAGCTCAATTCTTAGGAATAGCTCAATTCTTAGGGATAGCTCAATTCTTAGGAACAGCTCAATTCTTAGGAACAGCTCAATTCTTAGGAATAGCTCAATTCTTAGGAATAGTCTGCTTCAGACGATTAGACAACTTGTCACTTTTTATCACTTTTCTAACAGTTGTAACTTGTGGTTTTCTTTTTGTTTTTAAACAAAATTAAATCTGCAATGTTTTCGGGCACATTTGTAGACTGTGTGCAAGCTGAATTGTGTTAATGAGAAAATATTCTATAAATATACTAGTCATAAAAGACAAAAAGGATTGAAAGAATATCACCCATATGCTTCAATTTAAACACATAATGGATTTATAGAAGCCTATTAAACTGTAGCACTGAACCCCACATTAAACCAACTGACAATAAATAAAATACAATCAGGGATTCTTGTTCATTTTTTTTTAAACTTGCTATCAGTCAGTGGCGCCATTTTCCAATAAAACTCTGACACAGTTATTTATATTCCAAAATTCCAATAATATATTTGCATTTCAATTTAGTAATGATGCAGCCAACCTGTCTGGGATTTAATCTCATGTCTGTCATTTTCACAGATAGCATGATATAAGTACCACCATTTACCATATTCACCTTTACCATGGTATCATGATTAGAAAAATAATAATAATAAATAAAATACAAAATAGACTGATTGTAAAGAACTTAAATGATCATAAGGATTTTTAATATATTTTAGTGTCAAAGTGTAATAGATCTTTCTCTGATAAAAAGAAAAAAAACAGCTGAATGTCACAAAGCAAGGATTCAACAATGAAGCAGGTCATTATTTCAAATAAATTAAAACTTTTAACATTTTGTATTTTTCTGAACAATATGGTTTGGGGGTCTGTATACGTTTATGTACTTTTAATGTTTTCATTCAATATATAAAAATATTTGTATATAAATATATAATAACAATAACAAATAAATGCCTAGTACTGAAGTGGTTTTATTTCAATAAGCGTCTGTAGTTGGATACCTCTGTATTCCTGCATGTTTTACTGCAAGGCAGCTGCCAAACAGGATATCCACTGGATATGTAATCTAGAGACGTCAAGCTTACAATTGATATGTGAAGGACTTTGCCCCACAAGCTGGTAATGAATGTAGGCTTCTGCCCAGGGACTAATAGAGGGAATGAATACAATCTTCTTGGTTTATATTGTATTATCTTGGCAGATATGCTAATCAAGGGCTGAACTATTGCAAATGAAAGGCTGAGGTGAATTGCAAGGAACAGGAAGTGCTGCATTGGTCACGCACTCTGCCTTACATGCACATTTCTGATTAGTCACGGGATGAGAAGAGAAATTCAAGGGAGGATACTCAGATTGTATTAAAATACAAAGGTATTAAATCATTTCACAGTCAATATAAAATTGTTAAAACTTTTCAGAGTCAATATTAAAACATTTACATGCCCAAGTAAATATCATTGAAAAGTTCAGATTTTTACCAAAAAATAAATAAATAGGAGTGGTGCCCCACTCCAGGGCTGGTGGTGTCCCTCCTGGTTTTTGTTCTAACCATACCCTAAATGAATTAATTAGACCAATTAAGCTTCTAATAATGTCCAATTAAGTCTTATGTGCTCATTTCAGATGTCGCCCCACAGTCTTGCTGAACTCAATTCAACCACAACATTTTTGAGTAAAAACTATTCTCACGGGATTAGTTGATCCAAAGCACAAATCAACACATAAAGCTCAGTTCCCTCTGTCTGATCCAACACCAATGAACGAAGAAACGGGTAACAATCCCTATTATTGGTCTGTGGTGACAATTAAAGGGATGACTGATTTAAAAAAAAAACTGTTAAGGGAAACTAGGTAGATTGTGCTTGTTCCCTACACATCTAGTTCTGGCATGGTACCCTGAAGTTATTCACTCCTAACCGGAAGCACCAGAACAGAGTGACGTGTTTCCATATCAACCTGACACCATTACAAGAATGGATGGATGGAATTGGGAATCAGGGGTGTTTCAGACTGGAAGAAATTGAATCACCAAGAGTAATCAACGACCCAGAGGACATCAATAATCAAAATGATTTTGATTTGAATGTGAGTGAATCATTTATTATGATTGATAACCAAGAAATGCAAGAATGGCTGGATATAATGGCAGGCCTGGAAGACTGCGAGACAACTGGATCTGGTGAGGAGGAAGATCTCAGAGTCTAAATGCTATTGACTTTTCTATATCACTTGTCTAATCACACTGAGTCACACTGAGGACTAAACACACTGGAAATAACTTTTATTATCAATATGATTTGTTCCTACTAAACGTAAACAATGTTTATAAGTCAAGGATACTTTTTTTCTCTTATGTAAGTTTTGTTGGATCTGCTCCAATCCAATATGTTCTTCACTTATGTTCATTTTTTTGGATATGCTCCAATACAATCAATTTAGCTTGCTTTAAAAGGATGAACAGAATGTTTTGTAATATGAAGTGTCTATGTGCTAAGGTCTTCCCCTGATACAGTCTATGTTCCAAAAGGAACATTTGTTTATTTTTGAAAAAGAAAAGAATCTGAACAAATTTTATTTCCAAAATATATTCATGTGATTACATTTCTAACTTATTTTATTATATCAATACCAGTCAGTCACAAAGACAGCTGTAGTGCGTAACGTCAGACCAGAAACAGGAACCAACACAGAACAGACAGAGAGATGTGGAGTTTTGGTGAAGCTGAGTACTTGCTTGCATTCAGCACTTAATGATTACACCAGTAGAAAATAAAAAGTTGCAAGACAAACAAAAACATAGGACACGTCACTGGTAGCCAAAACAAAGAGACAAACAAAACGGATTACACAGACAAACACGGTGAGCTGGCATTATGATTTACTTTAACTATTATTATTACCTCTGTATCCAATCCTGTTCTCCACTCGCCAAACATACAACCCCGAGTGAGTGAAAACATACCGAGACTCGATTGCTAATCAATCATTCAATTGGAGTCTCGGTACAACTGCACGTGAATTAATAAAGTGCAGTTCCCCGTGCTCACATATTATTACATTTTACCTGCAGGTGAAGTGTTGTGCAATCCTTGTGCCTAAATACAAATATACATTTTAAACACTTGTGTTACACAGACCCATTTATAACCTGTGTACCAATGACTATACACCATTAACACACAACACGCAACATATAACACCGAACTACACACATGGGTGGGCCAACACTGCCACACAGTCATTTGTGTTTCATTTCAATTCCTGACCCTGAATTCTGCATTGTGAAGGTACAGACTATCTGCAAAGAGAAATCTGGTCATTAGAATCCAGTGGCCGGTGGGAGTGAAAAACAGATCACAAGTTTATAGTGTGTCTGTGGCAGAGCAAAGCTCTGCCCTTTTTAAATTGGCAGGGATGGGGTTAATTTCCCCTACCTGCCTGGGTTTATTGTGTTCAGGTGGCTGGGGTTGATTAGATGATTAGTTTAATTAACGATCAATCAGCGCCCAGCCACCTGACATAAAAGGAGGCCTCTGCTTCCCATTAGGAGGAGGGAGCTGAGGAAGCAGGTTGGTTTTTGTTTTGTGAATCCAGTGAAGGCATTGCCCAGCCTGGAAACTTTATTTTTTGTAAGTTTTGTTTTTTTTGTATTGCTTTATTTGTGTTTAAATCCCTTTTTTTGCCCTTGTGCACTTTTATTTTGTGTTAGTTATAATAAAATTTGTTTGTTTTTTTTTTTTTTTTTTTTAAGTTAAAAAAAATACCAATTTTATTATAAATAACACAAAATAAAAGTGCACAAGGGCAAAATAAAGGGATTTAAACACAAAAAAAAGCAATAAAAAAAACAAAACTTACAAAAATAAAGATTTCCAGGCTGGGCAATGCCTTCACTGGATTAAAAAAAAAACCAACCTGCTTCCTCAGCTCCCTCCTCCCAAATGAGAAGCAGAGGCCTCCTTTTATGTCAGGTGGCTGGGCGCTGATTGATCGTTAATTAAACTAATCAACTAATCAACCCCAGCCACCTGAACATAATAAACCCATGCAGGTAGGGGAAATTAACCCCATTCCTGCCAATTTAAAAAGGCCAGAGCTTTGCTCTGCCACAGTGTCCCTAAATTATAGTTCTGAACGTATATTGATGTCATCCTAAATTTCATGTATGACCTATAGGTATTTTTGAATTTGTTCTAATTCTTGTTTTAAACTGAGGAATGATAGATAGAGAACTATTGTTTATTCTGTTTTTATCTGAAATGAGATTTCCTTATTTTAAGATTTATTTTTCAAAAAACCTACTTTTGAAAAACTGTATTCTTCCCTTATTCTCAGACTGCTAAAAGCACCTACTGTGACAGGAGCTTGCTCTGAGATTGTACAAGGGGAAGTACTGGTCTTTTTAATAAACCATCTCCTCAAAAGAGATCATTTTAAAACAATAAGCCTGGACCTTAATATTTAGTTCTTTGGAATCCTTATATCTCATCCGCCTGAGTTGAAAGGTGAGATAAACTTTCCTTATTAGCAGACATAATGTCAAGTTTCCAATGTCTATGGTTAGTCTAAACCTCACAGCTCATACGTAAAATAGATGTTCTTATAAGTAATAGAAATATCTAGTTTAATATGATTGACATACGAGCAAACGCAACAATACTGTTACGTGTTTGTTTGTGGGCTGCCTGTATTGTTCATTTTATAGACATTAATAGTTCTTTTTGCAATGTGAATAATAATAAAACTATTTAGTCCTGTCAGCCAATCAGATTCCAGGTTCTAATGGGCTGCATTAGTAAACACATTATAAAATGGCTTGTTAGAATGCTGCATGCTGATTGGCCAATCAATGGTTCCAAGCCATGATATTATCACTGGTACAGTAACAGTTGTGAACTACTTGGACAGAGAAAACAGCAGTAACAGGTAGCTAAAATAATCAAGAATAACCACACAGACTCTTTAGTGAACGATTTACCAATACAAGTAAAATACTCCTTCCTTTAATTTGAAAGCATTAATATATTCAAACAATACACAGAACTTTCAGTTTTCTTTTAGAGAATCCAGGCAGTCTGGTGTCCTTTATTAAACAAACAGAATTTCAATACTAACGCAATGTGCAGGTGTATATGTAACATGAATAAAAATACATATTTCATCCAGAATCCTGCTCTTGTGATACTGTAAGTTACAGAGTGTTTATAAAATCTGGAGATGCAACAGCCTGCAATTGTTGTGTCCCGCAATATTGAGTAATGCTACGTCATCGCCTCTACTGTCTCAGTCAGCGATTCTTACGGCTGAGAGAGGTAAGCAAAAGTAAAAGCAGTGATATATAAATCAATTTAAAAGTTACTAGTCCCAGCATTCATTTTAATCATTAGTATTACTTTAGAAACACCCTATTTTCTTGATTTTCTTATAATACTGTCACTTAATTTATCTAACTTAATTTCTTTTAGAATAAATATTATTTATTACATTACCGTTTTGCTTGGAGATTTCTGCAGAAAGGAAAGATTAATTTGAACCCTTTTCTTCTTTCTTTATCAGAATTATAAGAGGCCGTCAGTTAAGGCCATTGACATTATTATTGCAGCAGTGACAGGCACGCAAGCAGGCAGACATCTCTAAATAAACGAACACAACGCAAAGTGAAAAACAGACCGATTACATATAGATAGGACTAGGATTACATTACATTTTAGTATTTGAATTATGTTACAAATCTGGTTACATTTCAGCCCAAAGCACTCACTACAACATGCAATAAAATCACATCATCTCTATAGATAAATAATCAATGCAAAGCACACTCTCTCACTGCTTCAATATATTTGAATGAAAGTGATCGATGCTCTCCCTCCCAGAAGCAGTCTCCTCTGGAACAAGGCAGGACAATTCAGGTGTAACTCTGCACAGGAGTCTCGATCACCATGTCAGGTACCAGGTCAGTGAAGAGCAGGACCAAGACACACCAGCGGGGATTCACACTAGGATTACACTACATTTTAGTATTTGATTTTTTTGAGGATGCAACATCGATAATGGATAATTGCAAAGCTTATGCCATGGTTTATTTAGATTTCCAGAAAGCTTTTGACAAAGTCCCGCATAAAAGATTAATTCTCAAACTGAACACAGTTGGGATTCAAGGAAACACATATACATGGATTAGGGAGTGGTTAACATGTAGAAAACAGAAAGTACCTATTAGAAGAGAAACCTCAGAATGAGGTGAGGTAACCAGTGGTGTACCACAGGGATCAGTATTAGGTCCTCTGCTATTCCTAATCTACATTAATGATTTAGATTCTGGTATAGTAAGCAAACTTGTTAAATTTGCAGACAACACAAAAGTAGGAGGAGTGGCAAACACTGTTGCAGCAGCAAAGGTCATTCAAAATGATCTAGACAAGATTCAGAACTGGGCAGACACATGGCAAATGACATTTAATAGAGAAAAGTGTAAGGTACTGCACGCAGGAAATAAAAATGTACATTATAAATATCATATGGGAGATACTGAAATTGGAGAAGGAATCTATGAAAAAGACCTAGGAGTTTTTGTTGACTCAGAAATGTCTTCATCTAGACAATGTGGGGAAGCTATAAAAAAGGCTAACAAGATGCTCAGGATATATTGTGAAAAGTGTTGAATTTAAATCAAGGGAAGTTCTGGTCACCCCGCTATAAAAAAGATATTGCTGCTCTAGAAAGAGTGCAAAGAAGAGCGACCAGAATTATTCCGGGCTTAAAAGGCATGTCATATGCAGACAGGCTAAAAGAATTGAATCTGTTCAGTCTTGAACAAAGAAGACTACGTGGCGACCTAATTCAAGCATTCAAAATTCTAAAAGGTATTGACAGTGTCAACCCAAGGGACTTTTTCAGCCTGAAAAAAAGAAACAAGGACCAGGGGTCACAAATGGAGATTAGACAAAGGGGCATTCAGAACAGAAAATAGGAGGCACTTTTTTACACAGAGAATTGTGAGGGTCTGGAATCAACTCCCCAGTAATGTTGTTGAAGCTGACACCCTGGGATCCTTCAAGAAGCTGCTTGATGAGATTTTGGGGATCAATAAGCTACTAACAACCAAACAAGCAAGATGGGCCGAATGGCCTCCTCTCATTTGTAAACTTTTTTATCTTCTTAATATATGTTACAAATCTGGTTACGTTTCAGCCCAAAGCACTCACTACAAGCATGCAATAAAATCACATCATCTATAGCTAAATAATCAATATTTGAATGAAAGTGAATGATGCCCTCCCTCCCAGAAGCAGTGTTCTTTGAAACAAGGCAGGACAATTCGGGTGTCACTCTGCACAGGAGTCTCGATCACCACGTCAGGTACCAGGTCAGTGAAGATCAGGAACAAGACACACCAGCCAGTCAGTGTTCCCAGTGCTAAGTGGAAACATCATCTTATGGTTTTCTTTGCTTTAAAACAAGGGTGTCAGTCAGTCAGTCAGTCAGTCAGTCAGACTCTGACCTCTGGTCCTGGAGTGTTGTCCGGTCAGTGTCTGCTGCTGATTTTCGTTCCCCACCCAAGTCCTCTTCAGTGCTTCACTGTTGTTAATTATTATGAAATTAGCTACATGGATACATTAATTGGGAATCCCCACCCCCCTCCAGGACCCTGGTCCTGGGGACGCCCTGTCCTGACTGTGGTCTCTGCTGGTTGTTTTCCAACTTGAGCTTCTCGAACTCATTGATTTAATGAACTAAATTACTCAACTAAAAACTTGTCCTAATCATCAAGTATATATATATATATTATATATATATATATATATATATATATATATATATATATATATATATATACCAGTTGGGAGAGATTTCAGTTACATATAAAGTCGTATAAGGAAATGGAAATCTCTTAAAATTTACAAGCTAAACTATTTAAAAAGACTAATTAAGCAAACTGTAAATTCAATTGAGGGTTCTGTGAAATAACTGAGAGCAGCTTGGTTATAATAAAAACCAGCAGAGACAGGCAGGCAGGCAGGCAGGCAGGGGTCCTCCAGGATCAGAGTTGGGAACCCCTGCTCCGCTGCATCAATTTCAGAGCTGTCCCTCACTGTTAAGAGTAAATGCTCATTATTATATTTATCAAAGTTTTTCCTGAGCTATAGTCCCTTATCTAATAATAGACTCCTGCTGATTATAACAAGGTTACATGCATAGATTTCTGTTAAGAGTGTACATTGAGTTTTTATTAGTAATTTTTATGTTGCTTATTGTTCCAGTTAGTCTATAGTTAGACTAACTGGAACAAGACTATAGCTATAGAATAGCATGCTCATCTTTTTTTATTGAAATCAGCAAAACTTCACCCACTAGTCAACCCCTCAGTCTACCAAAGAAACAAAAACATAGTTTGGGATTCAAAGCCTTTATTCATCTGTAGTAATAGTTAAGGCGGAAGCAGAATGACGTCTCTGAGTCAGGCTGTCTCGTGGTTGTTTCCATCTTCATCGACCCTCGTTGTCCTGGTCGCTCTACTGCGTAACGATCTCGTGATTGGCCGTAATGATGACAGTGCTTCCCGGACGGACCTGGAAGTTCTCTGCGATGGTTCCCGCGCAGACGCTGGGGGTTCTGGCGTTCACCATCAGCACGGTGGCGAACAAACTCTCACCAGGGTTGAAGTTTACAATGCTATAGGCAGGGAGATTGAGGTAGGGCAATTCAGGGCTGTCGGGTTTGAAGGCATTTTTGGTGCCCACTATCTCAGACAGCTGCATCTCTTTGGTGCTGTAATAGGCACGCAGGTTGGCTCTGCTGGCATTAGTTATGGTGGCATTGGCTTCAGGGGCTGACTGAGGACTGTTGACACTAGATGACATAGAGATATTACCACTATCACCAGAGATAGTGGAACCCCCACTACCAGAGATACTGGAACTGGAACCACCCATTGTCGTCAGCTCTGGGCTTCAATTGTTTAGATCAGTTTA